>NC_050576.1:278272011-278537011 GCF_011100635.1 Trichosurus vulpecula | reverse complement strand
ACCACCTTCATTTTCCAATATAGTCCTCTCCCTTCCCCCACTTACAGAGATATTTCTAAAGGGAAAGAAAAAAAAGAGAGAGAGAGAGAGGAAGGAAGGAAGGAAGGAAGGAAGGAAAGAAGGAAGGAAGGAAGAAAAAGTAACTCCTCATAACTCACCAATACATCAATCAACAAGCATTTGTTAAGCACCTACTATGTGCTAGACACTGTATTAAGTGCTGGGGATATGAAGAAAGGCAAAAACACAGCCCTTGACCTCAAGGAGTAGACATTTTAGTGGAGGAGTCTATGGAAATAACCATGAACATATAAGAGGTATGTACTATATAAAGAAGGTAATCTTAGAGGGAAGGAAGAAAAGAAGCATTTTTAAGCACCTACTATGTGCCAGGCACTATGCTAAGCACTTTTTAAATTTTACCTCATTTGATCTTCATAACAACCCTAGAATATAGATGCTATTTTTTATCCCCATCTTACAATTGAGAAGCTTGTGGCAGACAGAGGTTAAATGACTTGTCCAGAGTCAGACAATCTAGTGTCTGAAATGGAATTTGAACCCAGGTTCCTGACTTCAGACCCAGTGCTCTAGCCACTGTGACAACTACGTGCCTAGGTACCAGCAGCAACCAATTGAGACATAACAATGTTTTATATTCAGTCTTCTACCTTTGCAAAAGTAAGAGACATAAATGGGGACAAAGAGGGAGGGAAGGACAGTGGAAGTGAGGGAGAGAGACAAAGAGAGAGGAGAGAGAGAGAGAGAGAGAGAGAGAGAGAGAGAGAGAGAGAGAGAGAGAGAGAGAGAGAGAGGAGAGAGGGAGGGAAAGACAGAGACACAGAGACACAGAGACAGAGATGGAGACAGAGAAACAAAGACAGAGACAGACACAGAGATTCATAGGAGATTCATTCTCACATCTCTTCTCAAGGAAAAAGTGTGGTCATTATAATTCCCCAGTGCATGGTTTTGGTTAGTTTTGTTCTATCTATTTATACTGTTGCAGTCATTCTGAACATTGTTTTCCTGGTACTTCTTTGCGTCAGTCCCTATCAGTCTTCCTATGTTTCTATTTATCCTACATATTCATTTCTAATGATGTAGTAATATTCCATTCCATTCATATATCACAATCTGTCCAGCCACTATACAAACTGCTTTATTTTTTGTTTTTGCTACTACAAAAAAAAGTAGTAGCTATAAATATTTTTGGTGCTATGTACTTCTTACTCTTCTCATTTTACAGAAACTAGAATACAGAAAAGGGCAGTCATTGCCAGATGGATTGAGAATCCACGTGTGCTAAGTTTTAGTCTCAAGCTCCTTCTACCTTATGACGCATGCTTGGTTTTTGATAGATAGCTATTAAATTGAGCCTGTACAAAAGAAGGTTAAAAGAAAGACATGGGATTTGGGATTCATACTTAATCATAGCATTCTCAAACATCGGTCAGGGTGCTAACAGCCCAGCTCAGTGGAGTCTTCTTCCCTTTTCCCAACTAAACCCTCTTCTTGTTTCAACCCAGAAGGAGTTGTACCCACAATTAGGTCATGGTTTGGCTATCATTTGCTACAGAGACAGGTTGGTTATACGTATATCTTTTACCCAGATAGAGTCCAAGTATGTTTGCCTAATGGTGTTGCTTCAAAGAAAGGGTAAAAACTTCTCAACAATGACAGAACGAGTTCATCCTCCCCCACCCCCAAGGAAAATAGCCCTGCTGTCATTTCAAGAACAGAGAAACCTGTTTCCTATAATAGTCAGTGCTGTATTACCATTTCCTTTCCTCATCCTCAGGTCATTATCTGTCATTATCTGCTATTCAAGCCTTCCCTTTCTCTTTTCTTATAGGAGACAAAAATAAGGAATTTCTCTGTTCCTTGAAAGCCGGGCTATTGTTCAGTGTTATCCTTTGGTGCCCATTCAGTGTAGCCCTTGGATCTCCTAAGAAACCTTGTCATAGGGTCTTAAGCAAAACTTGGCAGCTGCTAATCTGTCTGCCACCATTGTCTTAACTTCTAGCCTCACTTTAGACAGATTATACTGATGCCACCTGGTACAGTACTGCCCTAAGGCATTTTCTTTGCCCCATTGTCCTTTCAGAAGTATTTGGTTCCCAAGCTCTTTGATGAGACTATTTCATCGGGCTTAAATGTTTATCTGGGTAAGGGCAGGGGTCCAGGGGTCAGGAGTGCACATTAGGGAAGGCATTGTTTGTGACATTCAATGAAGGCACCAGAAAATGATTGGTCAATTTCCCAGTGATTGGCCTTCTAGGCAGATTCAGTTGACTTGGCAGAGAGAAGGCAAACAAATTGAAATAAAGGAAGGGACAAAACTAAAAAAAAAAAAAGAAAAAGAAAAACAGCCCGAAACACAAGGTGTTTTCAAACTGAGCTCTCCCCTGTAAAAACAATTTCCTTTTCATGGTACAGTCAAGAAAAAAAAATAAATACACAAAACTCCTGCAGGAGATCACAGGTAAAGAAATGGATAAAGCTGATAAAGGTGCTTTATAATTAGGGTTACAGCTACCTGCCTATAGACAGAGAAGGCCTTTGAAGTAAACTGGGCATCATAAAAACAGAAAGAATCACAAAGCTTGAAAATTAGAAGTCATTTAGAACAGGCTCTTACCCTGATATCCATGGTCCTCTGAGAGATCCATGGATAGATTTCAGGAGGTCTGTGAACTTTGATAGGAAAAAAAGAATAACTTCTTCATGTAATGTAGTTGGTTTCTTCTGCAATTCTATGTATTTCATTGTAGGCATTTGAAAGTACTATTCTGAGAAAAGGTCTCAGATTGCAAAAGGGTCCATAGCACACATACTCAGAGAGACAGAGAGAGACAGAGAGAGAGAGAGAGAGAGAGAGAGAGAGAGAGAGAGAGAGAGAGAGAGAGAGAGAGAATGAGAGAAAAGAATAGTTTATTTAGAATATTGGAACTTCCCCCACCGTGGTAATTCTATACCAATCACCCCGACCCCATGCTTCACTCCCAAAAGCATCATGATATTGGGGCAAGTAGTCACATCTGGCTATTTCATTTACCACAGGTTTTTCATCAAGAAATGGATCCAGATGTTTCTAGAGAATTTGTATTGGACCTGAAAGAATCTGGATCCTTTAGGGAAAGTACTATTTTGCAGGATAGTAACCAAACTTCTTTCTCCAATCTATATAAAAGGGGTCAGACTTTCCCTGCCCTCCATGTGAGTTAAATCCATTGGAGGTACAAAATGTTGCTGCAATATATATGCTTCATTCCATGAGGCTTGAATTCTTTCCCTCTGCTTGCACCTGCAGACCACCCTTGAGACCAAAGGAACATTGGCATCCCCTTAGCATAAAGCAGTGGTTCCCAATACTTGCAGGTATCAAAAATGTTTTTAACATTAAAAAATTTCAAGGAACCCAGTATGATAATATTTTTACTATCAGGATTCATAGACTGAGAAAGTAGATAGTAAGAATCCATTATGAATCAATAACACTATTAAATGCACTTATATATTATTAATAATGGTGGAATCATCACATTAAAAACAGTAAAATAGAAATGAGAAATAGCATTTATTCAGTCTGTATAAGTCTGCTTATTTATTAATTTATATTTAGATTCATGAATAGTTCACAAAAACTCTATGGCCACTGTTGGGGTCCATGATTCACCAGCTGGGAAAGGTTCTATTAGATTACAATGCAGTGTGCTAGTTTATTAAAGATTGTACCCCACAGAAAATACTTATTCCCTTTGGAACCAAACTACATCACATTTCCCAAACCCTCAGGCAAAGAAGAAGCTTAGGAAGTCTATAACCTATTCCTCACTTGTAGAAAGAACCATCCTTCAGTACTAGCACTAACCCACACCGATGAAATTCAATCCTCCTTTGAAAGATGTTTCTAGAAAGGGATCCCATAACCACCCTGAGTAACCTATGCCAATGTTTAACAACTCCCACTGACAGGAGGTTATTTTTGTTTGGAGTTGAACCAGCCCAGTGGGTTTTTCCAGGGATGTTGGGTTTGCCAGGGTGACCAGAGAAGAAATGGAAATTGTCACATTGAACATTAGACATGTCTGGCTGCCTAAACCCACCACCCCCCAATACCCAGTCACCATGTTATAGCAAACCCTGACTGTAAATGGATAAACTGATTGGCAGCTATATGTCACATGTGCTTGCAAATACTGTGGCAAGCTCATTTGAAAAGTTTTACTGGAGCCTAACAACTCCTTGGTAGGCCTCTGTGTTTATATGTGTGTATGTGTGTGTGTGTGTGTCTGTCTGTCTGTCTGTCTTTGTCTCTGTCTCTCTCTGTATCTCTGTGTCTCTGTCTCCAACTCTCTGTCTCTGTCTGTCTCTCTTTGTCTCTCCCTCTCTGTCTCTCTCTCTGCCTTTCTTTCTCTCTGTGTCTCTGTCTGTCTCTCTGTCTCTGTGTCTCTGTCTCTCTGTCTCTCTCTGTCTCTCTGTCTCTGTCTCTCTCTGTCTCTGTCTCTCTCTCTCTCTCTCTCTCTCTCTCTCTCTCTCTCTCTCTCCCTCTCTCTTCTCTCATGTTATAGTTCAATCTCTTGGACCTAAATTACCACAAACCCCATTTTAGGGACCACAGCTGTTACCTAAAAAAATGGTGTGGGTCAAGGAAATTCCAAATTGCTTCTGTAGATACATCAGAAAATCCCAGACTAAGGAGTCTTAGAAGTAGCCTGAGGAATGAAAAATAAAGAAGATGGAGATAATTCTCTGATGATTAGGTAGCAGCTCTCAAATATCCCATCCATCCAGAATACTATTCAGCAATAACTTCTCTTATTGGATTTCACTAAACATGTACCTCAAGGTTGATTTTGAGCTAAGTTCATTTGGTTTTTACAATTTCAGTTTTCCAAACACTCATCCAAGTTCCATAAGTTACATTGCTTTCTATGTTCCTCCAATATATTATGCACTCACCTCAGAGATAGTATTTTCATTATTTACTACTGATCACATACAAGATGGTGAAAAGAATAGAGGGCCAGCCTTGGAGTCAGAAAGATCTAGTATCAAGTTCTCCTTCTTGACACTTGGGACAAGTGACAATGAGCAAGTCACATAATGCCTCAGTGCCCCTAAGCATCTTTCTAAGATCCTAAATTCCCAACATATACCAGTGGGGGGAATTTCTTACAACAGGAAAATCTCATGTCTTCATATGTGTATGTACATACACATATACATATATAATGTATAAATTTACATGCATATATATGATCACACTATATGAACCTAGCAAAAAGTAAAATATATATATATATATATATATATATTATGCAGGTAAATTTCATTCAATGCAACAAATCTAAATTCATTATAAAAGATCAGATTAAAGAATTTTGGCATTTAATAATTAGAAGAGTCTTTAACAGTTAGCTAGTTCAGCAGTTCCTAATTTGGGACTCATGGACTTTAAAAAACATATTTATTTACAAATGTATTTCAATGTAATTGGTTTCCTTTATAATTCTATGTATTTTATTGTATGTATTTAAAAACATCATTCTGAAAAGGGGCCCACAGGCTTCATCAATCTGACAAAGGGGTCTATGATACCAAAAAAGGGTTAAGAACCTCTGATCTAATCTAACACTTTAATTTAGCAAATGTGGACAAGTTTAGCAAATGGAAACAAAATTAATCAGCCAAGATCACAAAACTAGTTTAATGGCATAGATGAGATTAGAACCCAGTCATAATGATTCTCCAACTAAGGAACTTTTCACTGTACCCAATTAGCCTTATACAATTAATGCCACCTTTACTGGTTTCCCATTCAAGTAAAGCCAACAAGCATTGATTAAGCACCTCCTACTTAGAAGCATCGTACTCAGCACTGGTGATCCAAAGAAAGGCAAAGGACAAAAATAAAAAGAGTCCCTACCCTCAAAGAGTTCTCAGTCTATGGTGTTTGTAAACCAGAGGGAGAATGTTCAGGGAATATGGGGTAGGCTTTGAATCACCAACAATCATAATGAGAAGTATGATTTGATTGTCCTTAACATGCATGGCTCAAGTTGTAAGAACTAATGAAGTTATGTGACTTTGCAAGATCGTGGAAGAACGGAGGTAAGAATAACAATCCCCTTCTATCATCCCTCCGTGGTTCCACTATCTCTGGTTACATAGAGCTTTCAGCGCTATGCCAGTCTTTGCATAAATAACTTCCAGAAATCTTCTTGGTCAAGTTTCTCGAAGCAGTTTACAGCCTACCACTAGGCTAGAGACCCCAAGGGGCTGGACAAGTGGCTTAGGAGCTGGTCCAAAGTAGAGTCACACCAAAATGCAGAAGTGTGTTTTTAAGGTTATTTCTTCCTGTAGATTTAAACCTACCTATAAAAAGCATATGCAAAATGGGGATTAGGGGGTCTGGGTTCACAAAAAAAAGAAATGTATTAAGTCCCGTAAGTATGTGTATTTGCCTGTCCCTATATATGGACTGACTATAGCAGTGAGTGGAAGGCCTTGTACTTAGAATGACCTAGGTTCAAGTCTTGGCTTTGACATATGCTAGCTGTGTGACCATGAGCAAGTCACTTAAACTTGTAATGCCTCAGGCAAGTATCTAAGACCATATGTTTTAGAAGAGTTATTGATTTATATCAGTGGAGGAACCTTCACTGATGACTCAACATCTCTCTGTGTCTCTGTCTCTCTGTCTGTGTGTGTGTGTGTGTGTGTGTGTGTCTCTCTCTGGCTCTCTGTTTCTGTCTCTATCTATGCATATAGATAGATAGATAGATAGATAGATAGATAGATAGATAGATAGATAGATAGATTTAGATAGACAGAAAGACAGAGAGAGACAGAGAGACAGAGAGACAGAGAGAGACAGAGAGAGAGAGAGAGAGAGAGAGAGAGAGAGAGAGAGAGAGAGTTCATGTGTAACTAGAGCTAATTGGAGCAGCCTAATTAGAATGTACAAAGGTCTTAAGTCCCACTCCCATGATCTGAAAACAGAGAAAGTTTTTGTTTTTCTTTCCCTCTCAGGAAGAATTTGATGACCACTTCCAAATACTGGGACTTGGAAAGCCCTTTCTCTGTATCAAGGCTGACGAACCCCCTTCACTATAAATGTTGACTTGAAAGAATGGCTCTTTCGTCCAGCCACTGACTAGAATGTTACCATGTTACTTCATTTCTGGTCTGCATACTTACACAGCTAGGGAAAACCTTAGCAACCCTTATTTAGTCTCAAAGATCAGAATAGAGTAAGGTGGGGCTCTTTTTTTTTCTTTAATGTGTTCCATCAAAAAAAAAAGAAAAGAAAAAGAGTGGGGGAGAAGCTAATTATATCTGAACTGGAGAGTAACCGTGGCCCTATTAAATAGGTAGCAGTTATGGGCTATTGATCGCAGCTCCCAGGAAAAGCTTGTCATGTAGAGTCAGGGGGTTAATGTAATTACAAGAATGGGCAGCAGGATCAGCTGTAGTATAGAATAGGAGAATAACTAAAAACTGCTTTAGAGACACATAATGTTGTCAAAGCATAAATAATTCATCCCAACATTCGAGAAGAAATTACTCCTCCGTTCCAGCATATTATTCAGCCATTAAAATCTTGCCCTTCTAAAGACTTTTGATGTAGTCATATTATCAGTTCCCAGAGTCATTTTGAGGCATTCAGCTTTTATTAAGCTTTATATTGTGCTGTTTTCAAAGTATTAAAAGGATAAGAAATAGACTTTCAATTTATTGAATAACTGCATTGCCCCTCAGATAAGAGAGGAGGAACTGTATAGATTCCAGGAGTCAAGGACTGGACCAAGCTGGGGCTATAATATGCCATGGAATTCTTTTATTCCTCTAACCTGGAGAAAATTCTGTCTACTTCAGCTGCCTGGGTGTGTGTATGTGTGTGCCCTTTTACTGGAATCAAAGGAGAAAGAGATTTGCGAGAAATAGCAACACACCCAGGTGACTTCTCTGGTGGCCTCCTCCCTTGAGCTTTGTGTGAGCTCTGACTAGGGCCTCGGCTATCTGATTTGAAATTGAATACACTTTGCATTAAATTTATATGTTGTCTTCAAGCTGCATGTTTATGGCAATACTAGAACCTTACTCAATGCCTCATCCCATTATGGAAGTGGCACCTCATTATCAAAGACTGTGACAGGGAAGTATGAACTCTGGCAGGCCCTAGGAGGTTGAAGAAGCAGCTTCATGTATGAATCATAAGTCTCACACTGGCTGACCCCATTGTGTGGAATGCACTCTCTTCTTATGTCTACCTCTTAGAATCCCAGATTTCCTTCTAGATGTACTTTAAGAGCTACTATCTACCAGCTGCTAGTATACTCACTTTCCCAAACTACTCGGAATGCATTTTATTTCTGTTATGCATGTGTCTATATTATTTTATAACATTAGAATGTAAGCTCTTTGAATATTGTACACAGTAACAGCAGCATTGTGTGGTGACCAACTTTGACAGACTTAGCTCTTCTCACCAATTCAGTGACCTAAGACAATTCCAAAAGACACATGATGGGAAATGCTACCTACATCCAGAGAAAGAACTATGGCATCTGAATGCAGATCAAAGAATACTATTTTCCCTTTTTTTATTTTGTTTTGGTTTTTTTCTTTCTTGTGATTTTTCCCTTTTGTTCTGATTCTTATTTCATAACATGAGTAATGTGAAAATATGTTTAATATGATTGTACATGTAAAGCCTATATCAGATTGTTTGCCATCTTAGAGAGGGGGGAGGGAAGGGAGGGAAAAAAATTGGAACTCAAAATCTTATAAAAGTGAATGTTGAAAACTATCTTTACATGTAATTGGAAAAAAATAAAATACTATTGAGTGGGGGGCGGGGGAAAAGGAAGAAAAAAAATGTAAGCTCCTTTAAGGCAGGGACACTTTAATTTTTGTCTTTGTATATTCAGAGTTTAGTGCCTGGCACTTAGCAGGCCCTTCATAACCTAGCCCCCTCCTACCTTTCCAGTCTTCTTATACCTTTCTACTTGAAATGTTTTTTGGTCCAGTGACACAGGCTTCCAGGGTGTTCCACAAACAGAACTCTCCACCTCTAAGCTCTGGACATTCTCTCTGGCTGTTCCCCCACAGTTGGAACACTTTCCCTCCTCCACACTGACCTCCCTGGCTTCCTTTAAGACCCAACTAAAACCCCACCTTATACGGGAAGCCTTCTCTAACCCCTCTTAATTCCAGGGTTTTCCTTCTTTTAATTATTTCCTATTTATCCTGTATATAGCTTACTCCCTCTATATATTTGTTTGCACGATGTCTCCCCTGTTAGACTGTAAGCTCCTTGAGGGCAGGGGTTGTTTTTTGACTCTTTTTATATCCACAGCTTTTACCACAGTTTCTGGCACACAGTAGGACCTTAAAAATGTTGATTGATTGATAACAGATTTTGTGTTTGTATTCTGAAAACCAGATTAGTTTATCCCCAGCAGGCTGCCTACCAGGTGATGATTTTTTTTTTTTTTCCATTGAAACTCAGGAAGACCAAGTAGCAGAATAGCAGATCAAGATTTGGAGTTAGGAAGGCTTGAGTTTGAATCCTGCCTCAGGACTAGCTGTATGATACTGGACAAGTCACTTAAGCTTCTTTTTAATCAACTTAAGCTCTTTGCAAAGCTTAAAGCACTATATAAATGGAATCATCATTATTAGCCTCAGATTTGTTTTCTGTAAAATGGAGCTGTTAATATCTCCTAGCCTCCCAGGGTTATGGGGAAGATCAAATGTAAAAGCACCTGATAAGCCAGAATGTAGTTCACAATGCTAGCTATTAGCTTTTCTTATCTCCTAAGACCCAGAGGATCAAACCATGAATTTTGTTTATATTTTGGCTACAATGCCCTACCCACAATTGTTTCTCCATTACATGACTAATTCTGGATACCACATATACAAATTTGGGATTTGTATTTAAAGGACACAGATTCTGAGGCAATAAACCATATGACATAATAGAAAGAAGCCAAGCTCAAATCTCAACTGGGAAAATAGCTTAGCTGAATGACCATGGTCAAGTCATTAACCATCCCTGAGTCTTGAATCACTCCTCTGTGAAATAGAAATTAAAAAAAATAACAAAGTTTCATAATCTACTTCATGGGGTTGTTGTGATTTATAATCCTTGAAGTTCTTTATAAATGTGAATAATTACTATTATAACTGTACTTGTCTAGCAATGTGTGACATCCCAAATGCTGTGAATCATTTAAAAGTTTGCCTAATTAGATCTTACCATTTGATATAGCATTATTCATGACTCATTTCAGCTGAATTACCAGCAATGTTTTTTTTTTCCTTCTACAAATTTTCAAATCATTTAAATCAACATTTATGAAATATCAACTATATATTCCCCTGTCCTAGGCAGTGAGGACAAAGGTATAAAAATTAAAGTGCTCCTTCTGTCAAGGACTGTAGGGCAGATGTTACATATACACAGATCAATAAACACAAAGTATATGCCAAGTAAATGAAAACTGATTTCCAGAGGAAGAAAAATTATTAATTTATTAATATTTGTTAATTATAAATTCATATAAAGTAATTAATTTCAAGGAGTATCATGAAAGTTCTCACATAAGAAGTAGAACCTCCAAGGTATCTTTTGAAGGAAGCTAGGGAATCTGCCAGGCAGAGGTGAGGAGAAAAGCATTGTTTTTAATGTTTCCCTAAATTTTTTTCCTCTCTGTCACTATCTATTAAGCCACCATCACCCTTTCCAAATAGGAACCCTCTCTTGTAACAAATATACATAATTGAGTAAAACAAATCAACATATTAGCCATCTCTGAAAATGCATTTCTCATTCTATACCTCATTTTGTATAATGCCTTCTCTGCCAAGAGGTAGGAGGTATGTTTCATCATGAGTCTTGTGAGGTCATGATTGTTGGCTACCTTGGTCAGAGTTCTGACCTCTTTCAAAATTGCTTTCCTCTTCCTATCTAACAAAATCATGTTAATGCCTGATATTTTCAATGCGATTTTACCCCCAGGCCATGAAACTGACTTCCTCCTTCCAATTCCCATGAATTTACATTTTACCATTAACATCACATAATAAGAAGAAGTCCAAGGTACCAGGTAATACCTGGTGGAGGAACTATTAGCAGCTATCTCTTGTTCCCTGGCTGCTACCCCACTTGCACCAACTTGGGCTTAGCCTCCAGATATTAGAAGGAAAGGGGGTGAATGAAGATCAGAGAGACTGAGGGGTGGCACTCATCACCTATCCGACCTTTATATGTGTCCCAGGGAATACTCAGGCCAGGTGTACTCAGCTTCCCTTTGCATAGAAAAATAGGAAGCTAGTCTGGAGAACTTAGAGTAAAGCTAATTTGGGTCAATTCCTGAGGTGGGCAACCAAACTATTATAAGACGATTGTTGTCAACGGCCGCCATTGTTTTTCATTCCTTTCAAACTTAAAAAGAAATCCGTTTAGCTTTTCCTAAATTCAAGAGTTGGCTCCTAGATCGAAAGTATCTTAATAGAGCCCTAGGCATTTCTGTCGCCAAAAGTAGGAGCGATTTTTTTTTGTTACTGTTACAACTCCTTTGGATTGTCATCTAAAGCAGCAGAAAGAGAGCAACAACTGGCTTTCAAAGAACTTGTCAAAGGGGAAAAGGAGATTTGAGTTCTCAAACAGCTGTGTAAAAACAATAAAGGCCTTGGAATGAACAGGAGTTGGATTCTCTGACCCTGAGGTCAGAGACCAGGCTTACATCAACAGGTGAAAGGAAGCCCACCTCTGATTTCTTACATGGGAGAAAAGGGAGGGGTGGAAAAGAGCAAAAACACAGGAGCTAAGGGTGGTGTTGAAAGGGAGGGCAGGAAGGGAGAAAAATGATGGAGACACTTTAGCATGAGAACTGAAGAATTCCTCAGGACCTCAGAATGAACTGGTTCAAGGAATTCCACAATGAAGACTCTCCCTCCGCTTACTCTGTCCATGAACCTTTCCTACCACTTATAATCTCAGAGAGTTGTTTAGAGCCCTGATAGAGGTTAAGTGACATGCCCAAGGTCACGCAGCCAGTAGGTATCAGAGGCAGAACCAGTTCCTAAATTCCTGATTCCAAGGCCAGTACTCCATCCCTGTGGCCCTGCCACTTCTGAATGGAGAGAAGGTCACAATAGCAACAATCTATTTTTGAATAATAAAATTTACACAAGGTCGGCAAGGTACTTTCCTTACAATATCCCCAAAAGGGCAGTAGTTCAAATATCATTTCCCCCGCTTTCCAGATGATGAAACTGAGGCTGTGGCTGTGGCGGACTAAGTTGTTTACCAAAACAAAGCCAAGATTTTAATGCAAAGTTTCTGACTCAAAGACAGGATGCTTTCCAATATGCCTCCATCTATCCTTAAATCAGCCAGTCAACAAAAATATGTATTAGCATGTACACAGCGTTTTGCTGACTGAGCACTGAGGGATTATAAAGATAAATAACACAGAGGATTTGCCTCAGGACACAAACTATGCCCTAAATAGAGAGAGCAGATATGCACATAGAAAGGCATGGTATAATAGAAAGGTCATTGGGTCTGAAGTCAATGACCAGGCTTGGGCTCAAGCACTTAATACAGTAAAAACAGAAATGTCCTGGTAAATGTTTAACAACCATCTCTCTGGGGGGGAAACTATATGTTCAGATACATTTTTCAGTATAATTTGCATTATTAGCTTTTTTTCATCACTATCTCTGGTTGTCAAACTATAGGCAGCAGCCTATATTTGCCCATCAGCTAAGAATGTTGTTGCTGGGTTTTCTCTTCACAATTTTAAATACTAACATGTAACTGGAGATAAATATATATACATATATATATATGTTCCCTCCTTCAAAAAAAACTTAAAGTTTTATTGTATATAAGCATGTAAAATCCATTCTTAGCTTTGGCTTTGCCCTGATAAACACTTAACAAAACAATAAATGAGGCCCTGATTGTTTGCCAGTTTCTGAGGTACAAATGCTCACACTGAAATTTGACCAATCAGCTGGCTCTAGCACACTCATGCCACCATGTATATCACTTTCATCACCTAACCTCTCTGAATCTCAGGTCTATCATCTATAAAATGAAGAATTTGGACTAGATCATTCCTAAGGTCCTATTCAACTCTAACATGCTGTGATCAATGCTGGACTTGGACTTATCAAGCCCTAGGTCTGAATTCTGACTTAGGTCCTTACTGACCTAAGTGTGACTTTTGGCAAGGTCTTTATGCTCTTTCAATCTTTTTCTTCATCTGTAAAACAACCCCTATAGCACTCACCTTACTGGGTTCTTGTAAACTTTAATGTGCTATCAGATAAGCTACCCGTGTTAAGTGGTTTAAAGGGATAAAATCTAAGAGTGGAATTAAAAGACCCTCCATGGGTGATATCCACACACACTCAGCCAACAACATGTTAACAAAAAAAAATCAACCACAAGGCTGAGTCATGTAGAAATTTTGTGGAAATGGAGAATTTGATTTTGGCTCTTTGGGACCAAGTCCCTGCCAGGAGAAACTAGAGAAGGATTATCCTTAAGGATCTCAGACTTAGTAATTAATGTAGATTATGCAAGGAAATAATAGAAGCTTTATAATGTGCATCGCTATAAACTGGGAAAAAACAATTGTGTCTCCTACTGAATACCTAGCAAGACATGACCATGACCTAATGATTAGAATTACATATCCAAAATCCCTATCTCCCATGAACTGACAGAACAAATCCCCATGCTATACATACAGACCTCAAAATATCCTGAAGAACTCTCATAATTAACTGGATTGGAACCAGACCATTATCACAGCCTGAATTGTTATTCACACTGACTCAGCCATCACACTGGTCCATCAAAACTTAAGACAGTGATTTTTAATGTGGCCAATCCACATTTGTATGAAATCTTCTAAATGAGGGGGAACTCACCACATTCCAAGACAATACATTGATGGATAATTCTAATTGCTAGGGTTTTTTTTCTGACACCAAGCCTAAAATCTGACTCTTGGTTAAGCCCACTGGGACCAAACAGAATAAGTATAATTCCTCATCCATACAAAAGCCTTTCAAATATTTTGGCTCGTAAGATCCTAGATTTAAAACTGGAAGAGACCCAAGATGGCTATACCCTTCCTTTAGGACTTTTCTTCTCCAACCTAAACATCCCCAGTTTCTTCAACTTATCCTAATATACTTCTTTAAAATTTAAACTATAACACAAAAATAGACTATACTAAGAGAATTACCATGGAACTTGGGCTTCAACCCAGCTCGTCTCTTTGCTTATTTTACAAGGACTCAATTGAAAGATTTATATCGGTTTACTTACTTATCCAGAGCACTTCCCTAGGATAGATATAATTTCAAAGTGATTCTAATAGGAAAAAGAGGAAAAGAAGATACAACTAGCAGAAGCTGCTATGTGCTTATGACATGCTATTCCTCATCTGTGAAATGGGGGGTAAAGGGGTGGGGTAGTATTAATACAACAGCTAGGGAAGGTAGTGGTTAGAATGCTGGCCTTGGAGTAAGGAAAACTTGAGTTCAAATATGTCTCAGACATTTATTAGCTATGTGTGATCCTGGGCAAATCACTTGGCCTCTACCTCAGTCGCCTCATCTATAAAATGGGGGTAATTATAGAACTTACCTTACAAGATTGTCATGAGGGCCAAATGCAATAATATATGTAAAGTGCCTTGCCAACTTTAAAGCACTATGTAAATGCTAGCTATTATCATTATTATTATAATATGTATACTATCTGTCTCATGAGCAGCTAGGTGATACAGTGGGTAGAGTACAAATCTAGAGTCAGAAAGCCTCATCTACCTGAGCTGAAATGCAGCCCCAGACTCTTACTAGTTGTATGACCCTGAGCAAATAACTTAATCCTATTTGCCTCAGTTTCCTCATCTGTAAAATGAGCCTGGAGAAGGAAATGGCAAACCCACTCCAGTATCTTTGCCAAGAAGTCTCCAAGTGGGGTCATGGAGAGTCAGATACAACCAAAAAAAATGACACAACAACATCTCTTTCTTAGGATTATTTTATTTTAAAATTTAATTGGTGTTATGTAATTTTAAAATAATCTTCATTTATTAATATATCCCTCCTCCTACCCAACCAGTAAGGCATCCCTTGTAACAAAAAAAAAATGCTAAACTAACCAACACATCAACTGATTCAGATGGTACATGTGATGTTCCACATTCATGGTCCCCCACCTCTAAAAGAAAGGGAGATCCATTATGTCATCTTTCCTTCTGGGCAAAGCCTGGGGATTATTAGTACAAAGTGTTTAGTTCCACGGTTTGCTTTTCTTTTTGTCATTGCAGTTCTTTACATCATTCCCTTTATAGTCAGTTATTTGGGGGTGGGGTGGGGTGGAGGCTTTATAGACCAAAGATCTCTAAGTAGAGAGAATAAAGAATAAGAGACTAGACAATGACAGATATGGCTCTAAGACTAGACACTAGGGGATAAGAGACAAAGATCATAGCGTAGTCTCTCAAGATTCTCTAGCCAGCACAGTCATTACTATCTGAATGGAACAGAGGAGTTCCTGGAGGAAGGTTAAGCCTGTTTCCTTAACAAGTGACTCTCAATGCCTTTTCTGTGGAAGAAAGAGAACCCTGGGGGAGGTATACCTGAGCCATGGACATAGGATCAATCCTAAAACCTCAAATGAGTTTCTGATCATAATTTAGGTAGCCGTTAAACTGAAAGAACCACAGAGAGACAGTTTAAAAGTTCAGTTTAAATAAGAGTTCAGAAAAAGAGAGGATGTTAAATGAAGAGTTTTGGGAAGAGGTCAAAGAGCAAACCTAATCTCAGGCCAGATTTCTAGGTCATTTGGTAAAACCTGGAGGAGAAAGAAGACACAAAGGAAGCCTCAGATCATTGACACACATTGACTCCACAGCAGAGTGGAGAAAACCTGGATGAGGAGAAGTCTGGAGCTATTGGTTAAGAATAGCTGGGTACTCTTTTTCTGGGAGCAGATAGATTCTTAGCCATGAAACCACTTACAGAAGGAAGCCTGAGGTGCAGATGGCTTGGAAGACAGTACCTCCACAGAGGACTGGAGTGTGCAGAATGATAGAGGCTGTGAGAGCAGAATAAAAGAAGTCTAGCAGGTAAAGCTTCATGGTGTGTTTGGAAAGAAAAACAGATTTGAAATCAGAAGAAGACCTAGGTTCAAATCCTGATTCTGGCTTTCTAGTTATATGACCATGGTCAAGTCACTTACCTTTTGCTGAGCCTCAATTCTTTATCTATATAATAAGGGAGAAAATAGGACTCAATGAAAAAGACTGATGTTGGGAAAAGATTGAAGGCAAAAGGCAAAAGGAATGGAAGAGAATGTGATGGATAGTGTCATAGAAACAATGAACATGAAGTTGGACAGACTTCAAGAGATGGTGGAGGATAGAAGGGCCTGGCATACTATGGTCTACGGAGTCATGAAGAGTCAGATACAACTGCACAACTGCACAAAAGCATAGTAAGAGAGTCAAACTAAATGACCTCCAAGGGGCCTTCCAGCTCTAAACCTATAATCCTACAAAGGAGAGACTTACTATCCACAGTACACATTATACTCCCATCCCAATGAATGATGGAAGTGCCCCAAAGACCTATAACTTATCAATCCTAACAGGTACTGTTTCAAGATATTGTGTTAATATTGAAAATATCCAGAAGTGACAACCAGTTGGATAGGAGAACAATACCTCTTGGAGAGTAGATGTGTTAGCAACAAAATGACCTCAGTAGAAGACATAAAGCCATGGTTTGCAGAGGACCCTAAATGAGGAGACAGAAAGGAAGAAAAGAAGAAAGGAAGAGAGAAAAGAAGGAAGGAAGAAAAGGAAGGAAAGAAGGGAGAAAAGAATGAAGAGAGACCCCAAAATTGTGGTTTCATAGTAGGGATACACAATCTAAAACTAAATGTATGATCTGTTGTTGCTGTTTTCCAAACTAACTAATGTTGAAGCATATCTCCCATATCCTGGCAAAGAGATACTAGACTACTTCAATGGAATGAAAGTTGTTTTCAGATATGGCCAACAGATTGATTTTGCTGTGGTATAGGGCAGGGTTCTATTGGGATCAAGGAAATTATTGATAAATAATAGTGATATTTTTAAAAAGCATTGCTATAACATACACACACACACACACACACACACACACACACATATATATATATACACATTAAAGTATTTTTATCAGTGTAAGGGATGGAGTGCTGGGCTTGGAGCCAGGAAGACCCAGGTTCAGGTTCTCACTCTGTCTGGGTGTCTTCACCTCTCTGTGTTTCTGAAGACTCCCTGGGACTCATCTACTAATTTGTAGATGGGTTGAGAGCTGTTTGGTGAAACTCCTTCCACTAACACTCAAGTTTTCACCACTGGAAAAAAAATCCCAGCTATTTCCCATATCCCATATTCCACTGTCACCAAAATAATATGGGTGAGATGGTTGTTGGCTACTCGTCAACAGCAATCAATCAATGGTCTTGCCACAGCCCCGCTCCCAGCCCCTTTCAACATATGTCCATCCTTCAGATTGAATGTTCCCATGTGGCTGCCTTTGGCTGCTTCTTTTCTCCTAACACGCTTCAACATCTAGTCTTCCTAATGTTTATGAACATAATTCTATTGATCAAGGGTGTTCTTGATGTTCCCAAGATTTTTTTTAACTTTATAAAGAGGTTAGAGGGTAAAGAGGCTCACTGTGTAATAGACACTAAGTCTCACTCCTCCCATCCTACTCCTGAGCTCAGGAATGACCTTGCTTAGTGATTTTAGTTACAAATAAACGTTCTCCAGTGAGTCTTACAGAATCTTAAGATTTAGAACTGGGAGGAACCTTGGAGGCAGGGATATGCTAATAAATGTTTAATTATCAGTTCTCTTAAAAAAACACACACAATTATGCATAGGACACATTTTTAATAGCAAGCTATATGATTAACATTTTCTCCTTCAGTTTCTTAAGTTTAGACAACCAAAAAATAAATAAATCAAGCACTTATTTATAATATTTGCTGATTTCTAAGCAATTGGATTCCAGAAGCCTTTAAAAGTGTCTCTGAAACATTCCTGCAAGTTAGAAGTCCTCTAGTCCAATTTCCTTATTTTTCAAAGGAGAAAACTACAGTCTAGAGATAATGAATAAATTTGATCATCAAATCCTTGTGTGCACAGGGACTGACTGAGGTCACATAGGCTTGTCTTTGGAGTACATGGTCTGCCTTTGATTCACTGTGATCAGTGTTGCATTCATAAGTCAAGAATAGCTAAAGTACAAATTTTTTTCTTGTGATCAGAAACCAATATCATTTTATATCCCTAGCTTTGTGTCTAAAATACAAAGAGGGTGAATCCCAACATGAATAGCTTCTAGGGAGAAATAGCATGTGCTCATATTTCTGTGCCAAAATGGTTTTGTGTGCTCAAATTATCCTGAAATTAGGAAAGTCCAGTCTTCAGAAATCCCACAGCTATCATGAGACAGAGAGGAACGTTTCCTTGTTACATCTGGGTTGATGTGAAGCCCAGCAACAGCAGCAAACAAGAAGCTGGGTTGGTTAGCACACTCCAAGTTAGGCATTCCAAAAGAACTTTCTGGGCAGTTTTTCTGACCCCCTAGAAAACCTCTGGTATCCCTTGAACACTGGTTGAAAACCACCACTCCAAGCTACTATTCATGATAAGTTTCCTGCCTCTTATTAAATTTGTGGCAAGCTTTCTCCTCAAATAGGATAGTCATCTTGGGCACTGAAAAGCCTTCTTACTGTTAACAAAAAAAATATTTTGTTGGTGAAATCAGTAAGGAATATGATCATCTAGACTGCTAAGTAAAAGCAAAATGTCCCAATTTTTACCAGTCATGCCTGGTTCTCAGGAGAGATGCCTGTATGTTTTATGTTTAACTTTTTATATGAATTTACCTACTCTTCATCCTACAATCGCTCTAAATCCCTACTGAAGGGGCACAGTACTACAATATTCAATTGTATCCAAAGAATCCAATGAGTTCTATCATTTCAGAAGCCATGAAAAGACACAATAGAAAGCTCTCTGAAGGGCTCTCTCTTGGGGAAACTTTGTGTTGTCTTCTACTCAGTTCCCTTAGTGATTTTTCTAAAGCATAGGTGTGATCGTATCACTCCCTGCTCGATGAATTCCTTCTTACTTTCAGAAAAAAAAAAAAGCTATAAAGTATTCCGGCATTTAAAACTCGTCATAAGTTGGCCCCTTTCTACCTTCTCAGGTTTCTTACATGTTACTCGCCTCCACATATTCTACATTGGATATGACACGCCATGCTCCATCTCTGTCTTTGTACTGGCCATCACTCATGCCTATGATGTTCTGTTCCCTCACCCCTACCTCCAGTTTTCCTGGTTTCTTTTACCTTCTGAAGGATGCCTCTCTCAGCCCCACTGGCTGTTAGTACTTCCCCTCCCATATCACATTTCATCTACTCTTAGAATGCATATATCTTGTACGTGTGTACCTGATTGTTTACATGTTGTTTCTCCCATTAAAAAAAGTGCTATTAGAAGGAAGGAACATTTTTTTACCTTGTTTTGTATCCCCATCACTTAGCACCATGCCTGGCATGTAGTAAACACTTAATAAATGCTTGTTGATTAATTGACCATGACTTGAGGAAAAAGAAATTTATATTTGGTTTCAGTAGACTGATAGTTCCTTCATGGTATCAGTTGTGTGACTTAATATTTAGCCCTATCCTTTAAGGGATTTCCAACAATGCAGAGGGCCTTTACACCCTATATAACTCCTGTCTATGTGCCTTCTGTAAATTTTCCACAATGTTTGTACTCAGTGTGCCAGGGGGGCCTTCCACCATCACAGAGTATGTCCAGTACAGAATTCAAATGAGATGACTTCTTATAGAGGGTGAGATTCTTTAGATTCTCCTGTTTGCAAATGGCACTGTGAATTTAGGAGCAAACCCCAAAACACTCACAGTTGACTAAATAAAATCTACAATCATTCAAAAGAATTTAGCCTAACAATCCACATAGAAAAAACTAAGTGATTGAAGAATGTTGCCAAGAATACACTGTGCAGTTGTATGGATAATCTATCCATAAAACTGGTGCATAGACCTTGTAGAGACAGTATGGTTGGAGGATAAGTTAGAGATAAAACTCAATAGGAAGAAGAAGGCTACCTCTCTCTCTCTCTCTCTCTCTCTCTCTCTCTCTCTCTCTCTCTCTCTCTCTCTCTCTCCATATATAATATGCATGTATATATGCATACATGTATATGTATATGTGTATACATACATGTGTATAGACATATATATTTAACGGTCCAGGCTACTCAGTATCTTCAGTGAGAATTGTGTTAGGGACAAGGAACCAAGCTTTTACGTATTTCCTGAACCTAACGCAGAACATTGATCTTCCCACTTAGGTGGCAGAGTGGTTTAGTGCCCCCTTAACCAAAATTCTTCTCTCTAGACTTGCCAAGACCTAGGTGGAGATCAGTATCACTGCTTTGCCTGTGCTCCCAAGGGACTCCTGAGTGTTCTAGACTAGAGACTCTGAAATCAACAGTAGAGGTGAGATTCTGGCCAGGGAGTTAGAGAAAGAGAATAGAGCTATGATTTCCTTGGTATAGAGAACTCCCAGATGAGGAAATTCTCTCTTCTGATGCAGATTAGCATCTTTTCTGAAACTTATGAGTCTTAGAGAGTTGCTCAGTATACTGGGAATTTGATTTGTTCAGGGTCACACAGCCAATATGTGTCAACAAACAACAGCTTTCTATCAGCTTTGCTACACTGACTCTCAGGCTAGGGGTTGCTGTGTAAATTCAGTTTCACAGGTAGTCCAAACTCTTTAAGATGGCATTTAAAAAAAAAAAGAAGAGGAATGTTTTAATACCCCACCCCACCCCACCAAGAACCTTTCACCTTTTGAGCATGCTGGATTTACCGAAATTTATTTTAACATTTACTTGAATGGGTCATTTGTAAATTAGGAGTTTCTGTTCATTTGTTCAGTCAGTAGGCATTTTTTGTGTTTCCTATGTACCAGGCACTGTGCTTAGTGCAGGGAGCACAGAGACAAAAAAGAAACAGTCATTAAAATTGAGTAGTTTATTATTGCTTTCGCTGGTAGTATCTCCCAGGAGAAGTATCTAGGGAGAAAGAAAAATAGACTAATTCTCACTAGCAGTAGAAGGCCCCCTTATCCATATTATGCTCACTAGGTCCTTCTTCTGATTCCCCCAACATCATCTTAGCCTTTTGCTATTTCTTGTCTTAAGGAGTTCACCATCAGCTTCAAGCCAAGTCCTGGGAAAACTGAGAAACCACACTGTCCTGGTCTAATGAAATGGAGACATAGGGCTTACATATTTCTCTTCTATTAGCATTCAAGTATTTTAATGAACACCAGATTTCCCTATTTGTAACTTTTGGAGGATATTTGAGTTTGTCGTGGCCCATTTTCTTTTCAATTTTTTCCTCTAAAAACACATTTCCTTGATTAGTCACAACTGTAATTACATCTGTAAGGAGCCGGCTGTGTTTGGTTAATGGAACATGCTTTATAAACTCAGTGACAAAAATTAATTTCGTGTTCCTTTTGTGGGGGGCTTCTCACTTTTCTTTAGCAAGCTCAGAATGCCTTTAAACTGACCTTTAACCTGTGAGGTTGAACTCCTGAGGCCCTGAAACCCATAGAAATTTCTCTATCCATACATTGAAAAGAAAACTCTGGCACAGTCAGAGTAAGAGATATTCAAATTGCTCCCTCTAACCACAAAGACGAGCAAATCATCCCCAAACTGTAAAGTGGTTTAAAGACAGGGAATTGAAAACTAAATTTAAAACTGACATCTTGACAGTCTGGTGACCTAGTTTCAGGCCTAGAGCTGTAAAAGAAAGTGAAGGAAAAAGGAAGGGAAGCAGGAGGATGGGAGAGAAAAAAATAAGAGGGAAGAGGAGAAACGAGAAAAAGGGGGAGAGAGAGGAAGGAGGTGGGAAAAGGGAAGAGAAGAATGAGGGAAGAGAAAAGAAAGAATCATTGACTATAGAAGGAGCCTGAGTCAATTAGAAATTCATGATTTTTCAGTGCCACTACCAGCTTTCTGGACAGCCTTTCTTCTGTGATGTTTTCCCAAAAGGAAGCATCTGAATGAAACAAGGGAAAATTCAGGTATTTATCTGGCTATTTCCAAATATTCAGATGTGTGGCATCATTTGCAACAAATGTCTGCATGTTTGATGGAATTTTTATTCTGCCTTTATATCTCAAATACCTAGCATAGTAAGCAGATCCTTAACAAGTGTTTGTTAGATTGCAATGATTTTCTTTTAATTTTCTGTTTTCATCTGTTAGTTTGGTGCTATGTAAACATATCCTTGGCATCTCTATACTGAAATTGATATAATATGTAATGTAAGATTCCATGTATCTTTCAAAGGGAGCTAAGAATGTATGAACTAAAGTTTTAGGATTTCCTTTAGGCATTGAAAAAGCTTGGGGTAAAAATCATGGTATCCAAAGGAAGCTACATTAATGGGCCAGATTGTCACATAGCCTTTGCCTGATATTGTCATGGGTCCTTTCCATCTGGAACAAATAGAAAAAGACTCAGGAGAAGATGGAAGTGTGGTGACTATTACTCTGATATGCTTTACCCCATGCACATAACATCATATTTAAAAGCTGAAAGGGAAAGGGCATTGAATTAGGATAAAAAGCTTTGAGACTGCAATGGTTTTCCATTTAAAGGGACAATTCGGGAAACCTGAAAAGGTAAAATATGGCCCCATGTCAACTCTCATTATTGTGAATTAGAAAATAAAGTTCTGGTAAAGCAAACAAATCCATAGCCACCATGAATAATCAAATTCCCTTGAAAGATGATGCTTATGTAGAAAGGAAAAAAAGAAACCTTATTAGCTCATGATGAATGTGCATTTTAGAAACATTTCTCAGTATAAAGGGAGACCTCAGGGTGTTAGCACCAAAGGAGACTGGATATCTTGACTACTGATTAAGGCTGTAAGATGCTAGAGAAGGAGAAGAATGATCAATTTGAGGCAACAAAAAAATATATTTAACTTCCTTGGTTGTAGTCTCCATCTACGACCACAACATACATGGAGGAAATTGTCTAAGAAGTCACTAAACTTTTACTTTTTCATTAGCAGGCTCATTTCCAAAGACTATATATGCTAATTCCAATGTTTAGGTCTCTTGAAAATTTTACCTCCCAAGCAGTGGATATTCAGAAGACACATATGGAACTAACATGTTGAATGTAATATATACACTTTACAAACAAATAAAAATTGAGCTGTACATAATGAGATTTAGTTTTATATACAATACTCTTTTTCTGTTCTACTTTGTGAAGAGAAATATCCATCTTTGCTGGTGCTTCTCAAGTTCAGAATAATAATAACAATAAATACAGAGAAGGATCTTTCTAGTCCCCATCACCATATCCTTTTAACATAAACATAAGTCTCTTATAACCTGTTGCATTTTGAACATCATAAAACCAGCTTGCTTCATACCAAGGAAATGCAATCAGAAAATCCCTAGCAACTTACCTGATATGTACTTTAATAGTGTTAATGTACTGAGCGGAGAGATTAGAGAAACTCCTTTGGGACTGAACAGTAAAGTTCATTTGAAAGTATTGGAAAGCATATTCTGGGCCAGCAAGGTGGCACAATGGATAGAATGCCAGGCATAAAGAGGTGAAGGAACATCTTTGTGAATTCAAATCTGGCCTCAGATTCTCACTAGCTGTGTGACCCTGGGCAAGTCACTTAACCCTATTTATCTCAGTTTCCTCATCTGGAAAATGAGCTGGAGAAAGAAATGGCAAACCACTCCAGTATCTCTGCCAAGAAAATCCTAAATGGGGTCATGAAGAGTTATGCAAGACTGACCTTTGACCCAGAAATATTTAATTTGTTTTCCAAGGTGATTAGGGAAAAAAGAAAAGAACATATATGTTCCAAAATATTTATAGCAGCGCTCTTTGTGGTGGCAAAGAAACTGGGAATTGAGGGGATGCCCATCAATTGGGAAATGGTTAAACAAGTTATGGCATATGATTGTGATGGAATAACACTGTGGTATAAGACATGAAGAGCAGGTTGATTTTAGAAAAACATGGGAAGACTTGCATGAAGTAACAAAGAGTGAAATGAACAGAACCAAGAGGACACTGGATACAGTAACAGTGATAATGTTCAAAGAATAACTGGGAATAACTAAGCTATTTTGAGTATTATAAATATTCAAATCAAGTGCAAAGGACCTACCTTCCTCCAAAGAAAGAACTTTCTGGTTTTATACACACACACACACACACACACACACACACACGTGTGTGTGTGTGTGTGTGTGTGTGTGTGTGTGTGAAATGATGGCCTTCTCTAGTGCAGGATGGGGAGGGAGGAAAGGAAACAGCTTAGAATGTAAAACATAACAAAAACTAAATTTAATTTACTTTAAAAACAAAAAGAAAAAACCATTCCATATGGAGTCAGAGGGCCCAGGTTTGAATCCCAGTTCTGATATTTAGTACTTGTACGATTGGGAAATTCACTTGACCTCAGCTTCATCATCTGTAAAATGGATTAGTTACCTCCTGAAGTACCTTCTGGCTCTAAATATGTGATTGAGTCCCTATTTTTTTTTAATTGTACTGATTAGCCCATACTATCTCTTCTCCATTGTTACCATCTGATTCTCTTACTTTGATCCCCCCCATCAGTAATCTTCAATATCTTTCTAATCCTTTTGGTTTCAGCCTAATTGTTTCTGTGAGCCCTCATTGAAAGGCTCTATGTCCATTTGGTCTCAGCTCATTCAGCTATTCACTGTGTGGGAATTAAGTGCTTTTAAGGTCACACTCCATTTTGCCAAGAAATGGAATTTTCCCCCCAGGGTACAGGCAATGCTTCCTAAGGAGCAGAGCTGAGCCAAGCCTGCAAGATAATGCACCCCCAAATTATAGTATGTGAATAAGTTTGTTTACCTTAGGAAAATTTCCAGCTAATACAGGTCACTACCAATTATTTTGAGAATCCGAATTCCAAAATGAGATGAGGGAAGGAGTTTTTATTAGGAAGTAAACCCCACCATCGTCTCCTGGAAAACCTAGCCCAGTCAGTCTGGATTCACTCTATAGGCTGATACAGAAGAAGATGGGAAGAAAGCAGGACATGGGGATTTCAGCACAGACTTATCCTAAATAGGTCTGGGCTGCCTCTCATTATTGCTGTTAGTGACTTAATAAGCATTTATTAAGCACCTATTTTTTACAAGCATTTGCTAATTTCTGGAGATACAAAAAAATTCTTTGCTTTCAAGGAGCTTGAGGGTTAATGAGCTACACACCTGGCAAACAATCATGTTGCCCCTCCCTTGCACGGTTGTTATGAGGGTTAAATGAGATAACAATTCTAAAGTGCTTAGCGAAGTGCCTGGCATGTAGCAAACACTATGGAAAAGTTTGGTTTTATTGTAAATATTATTATTAAATATTAAATTAAGTATAGTAAATTATATATAAATAATGTATATAAAAGTAAATTATATAGAGATAAATTTAAAATATGATATATTAAATAATGAATAAAATAATGAATAATAATAAACAAGACATATGGGAAAAATTGGAAATAATCAATAGAGGAAAGATGCTGGCATTATGTGGAATCAGGAAGTCTTCTTGTAGAAGGAGGGATTTTAGCTGGGATTTGAAGGAAACCAGAGAGGCCAAGAGATAGAGATGAAGAGGGAGAGAATTCCAGGCATGGGGAACAGCCAGGGAAAATGCTAAGAGTCAGAAGATAAGAGCATCTTCTGTGAGGAAGAGCAAGGACAATGTCACTGGATCCCAGAGTACGTGGAGGAGAGTAAAGTGTGAGAAGATTCAAAAGATAGGAAGCTGCCAAGTTAGGAAGGGCTCAAAAGCCAAGGAGAGGATTTTATATTTAATCCTGGAAATAATAGGGAGCCCCTGGAGTTTATTGAATGGGGATCGGGGTGTAGAGTGACATGGACAGATTTATAATTTAGGAAGATGAATTGAACAGTGGAGAGGAGGGTGAATTAGAGAGAGGAGATACTTTAGGCAGAGAGATCAACTGGAGTATATAACAGGTCATTCATTCATTCTAAAAGAATTATGTCTAACCTTTTATATACTAAGGCAAGGATTCCTAGATTCTAAAGTGAGAGTCAGAGGGAAAAAGGAAAGCTGCCCAAATGCAGATTTGGGTTCAATATAAGAAAAATAAGGCAAAACAATTCCATGAATTCAGTGCTGTCCAAAAGAGGATACCACCATCAGCGGTGATTGCCCCATCATTAGAGGCCTTCATGTAAAGACTGGAGGACCACTTGCTGTGGGTGTAGTAGTGGGGATTTATATAACAGGTGAGACTAGATAATATCTGTTCTTGTTCTTGAGTCATTTTTTTCAATTGTTTCTGACAATTTGTAACTTCATTTGGGGTTTTCTTGGCAAAGATACTGGAGTGATTTGCTATTTCCTTCTCCAGCTCATTTCACAGATGAGGAAACTGAGGCAAGTAGGGTTCACTGACTTGCCCTGGGTCACACAACTTGTAAGTATCTGAGGCCAGATTTGGACTCAGGAAGATGAGTCTTCCTGACTCCAGGCCAGACACTATCCTCCAGATAATCTCTAAGGTTTCTTTCAATTCTGAGATTCTGTGATTTTCTGATCTTGTAAAATGAGGCTGAAAAACAGTCAGATAAAAATACAAGGCTGACACTTGGACCAATCATAGCACTCCCTAGGAATATAAATCTGGCACTATGCCTGAGAATGAAGCCAAGATGAAGAACAAATCTTGAGCAAGCAGAATTGAGATTGAGAAACAACCAGGCAGAGAGTCAGCAGGAAGTGAGGAGCATAGACCTGATTCATGGATGAGAGGTGTTTTGTTTTGTTTTGTTTTGTTTCATTTTGTTTTTTCCTGCTATACCATCTCTTACACATTTTGTTTAATTTCCAAGATGAGAATTATATTCAATTATATGGGTGAGAAAGGCAAAAATAGCACTAATTCATGTTTTCAGATTTTCTAATTCTTATATGCTTGACATTATTTGCTTATGTCTTTAATTGCTTATATCTTGGTCACTTTGCAGGAAAAAATTCTAGCACCTATATTTACAATATAAAACCAAGAATTTGAACTTTAGTTAATACCCACCAGTTATGCACCCAGCATGTGATTTTTTTTACCAGTGGTTAGCCAATAAACTCAGAAAAGTATCATTTTCTATATTCTATTTCATTTCTCTTTTTGCACATACTTTTAAAAATATAAAGAATGATCTATTTCACCTGCTGTCTTCTGCACGAGATGATGAAATTCATTCTAGATGAGGAAATATAGTTTATATGTTGTGATAATATTACACCACTTTCTGGAAAGGTAACATTTGTGACTCACAAGGAAATAACAGAAACCTGAACAAATGGCAATATTAATTATCCAGCCAGACAGTAAACACAAGAAACTGATCACCCTAGCTTCCCAGTGCCCAGCTCTGCCAACTTTGTAGATGCTGTTTCAGGTAAAGTGATTTGGCAGCACAGAAATTGTGTTCATAAGGATCTGGAATTTGAAGAGGAACGACTTAGGAGCATAGGGAAAATGAATGATGAGAAATGACAAAGTCTGTTCTCCATCCAGAAAGTAAAATGTCCAACTAACATAAAGTAGGAAAACTCACACTACAGTTGACAGAATCTAGATTCAGAAAGATTTTACAGGATAGTACATGGGACCAAATCTAGTGTGATGAAATGTAAAAGGAATAAATATAAAGTCTTGGCTTTACAAGGTAAACTTCAGAAGTAGAAGATAGGAGAAGTATGACTACACAGCGATTTGCCTGAAAAATATCTTTATTTTAAATAGTTTAATTTTAATTAATTAAACTTATTTTAATATGAGATGACAGTGTGATTCCAGTAGGGCCTAGAGTCAGGAAGACCTGAGTTCAAATCTAGCTTCAGACATTATTAACTGGGCAAATCACTTAACTTCTGTTTGCCTCAGTTTCCTTATCTGTAAATGGGAATATAATAGTGATTACCTCCCAGGGTTGTGAGGATCAGATGAGATAACAACTGTAAAGTGTTTAGCATGGAGCCTATCACATAGTAAGCACTATATGAATGGTAGATATTATTAACTATCCTTACTACTTGGTAAAGAAAAAAAAAGATGAATGAAATCTCAGGCTGCATCAGAGAGTCATAGTGCCCAGGACTAGGGA
This sequence comes from Trichosurus vulpecula, assembly GCF_011100635.1. Taxonomy (NCBI): domain Eukaryota; kingdom Metazoa; phylum Chordata; class Mammalia; order Diprotodontia; family Phalangeridae; genus Trichosurus; species Trichosurus vulpecula. The sequence continues at coordinate 278,508,627 of NC_050576.1, read as the reverse complement.
GGTGAGGTGATAAAACTGCTATATTCTCCTCTGGTTAGACCATACTAGCATTATTGTGTTCAGGTTTATATGCAATATTTCATAAGTGATGTTAATAAGCTAGACTTTGCAAAGGATTGTGACCAGGAGAATAAAAGGCTTGAGTTCATGCCATAAAAAGAATTAGTGTTGAAATGACTTATTCAAAGTTCCTTAAAGGGATTTTTACCCAGACCTTCTCACTCCCTTTAGGCTCAGTTAGTTTTGAGAAGTTTGAGATTATTTTCCCTCAGAATATAGTATTTATTCAATGTATCATATCTCTTTTTAATTTTTTTCATCATTTTCCTTCTATTCTTATCAGTGACACTTTAGGCTTATCTACAGGAGCACTAGAGTTTGTACCTCACTTTTTCCTTTTAGAATTTTTTTTACCTTTCATCTTTTTTTTCTCTTGTAGTCACAGTAGTTTACTTCTGGCTTACAGTCTCAATATTGGCTCTTCCCCACTGATTGATGTAGAATGATCTCCCCTGAAGAAATCTTGAGGCTGGGAGTCCTGTTCTCTTCACATTGGAAGATGGAAAGCTCTAGCATGTTCCTGTGCTGAGTAAAACCCTTGAGGAGATAACTGACCCCCCAATTAGGTGTCTGGTCATTGGTCATGGAAGTCACTTTCTCTCTTACCATCTCTGCCCTACAGTGTCTTCCTCCCAGCCATCCATTGTCTTTCCTTTTGTTTGTGTGTTTGCACAGAATCAATGTTTTCTGCTTCATGTGAGGTAGGATGGTGTCAGACTGAATCAACGTTAAGGGGAAATTGGGCACAATTTCCTGCAGCTGGACCCTGAAACACAAGCTTGTTAGGTTGGCTGCACTGATTGTACCCAGCACTGTGGGTGGAGTGGGTGAGCAGAAGCTCAAACTATTTAACTTCTCTGATCTTTTTTCATGAGGCTTTTACCTTGTGTTTCTATTTTATTATCACTAGAATTCGGCTTTAATTATGGATCTGCTACACCTCCTTTTTAGAGAGTTGGGAGAATTTTGAGAAAAAGAAATTGTTCTGTCATCTTTCTGATCCCATGACTGTAGAGTCTTTTAGCTAAACAGGAGCAGGCTAGTGGTTGTCAATGCCACCTAGTAGTTCAAATAATGATTGTTGTAGTATAGACATTTAACATATAATTGTTTGACTATTTATGCATGTATGTCTTGTACATTCCCGAAAGGCAATATATTTCCCTTTATCCTTCACAGAATTTAGTACAGTGTTTTATATACATAACACTTCATTATTTCAAAAATCTGTGATTTCTTCAAGGTGATATACCTCCCCCTCCTCAGATGCAGTTTATGACTTTATTTTCACAGAAAAATCTAAATATGAACTTCTCCACAGAACTGCCCTATATCCCGCAATCATCATCTAGAGACCAACTCTTGTGAAAAGTTTGTGAATTTAGTTAGGATTGTCTTTTGGCAATGGGCATATAGTTATCCCCTCCCCCCCAAAAAAATACTTGAAGCCTTTCTTGCTTATTAGGATCTGTCAGAGCTTGTATTATACCAGATAAGAACCCAAGCTCACATCAATACTACAATAATACATCAGTGACAGTCTCTTGTGGCAGCTACATATAATATTCCTTCAAAAATGAGTCAATGGATATTTTTTTTCTACAAGACCTATCATTGTATCAGTATAGAGAGCTCTCCCAGTGTTGAATTCCTTCTACCAATGAAGATTGGATTGTGCTCTGTAGTTTATAGCTTTTAGAGATGTCTGAGAGCATTGAGAGATTAAATAACTTGCCTATACAACCAGTATACAACCGAGGTTGGACCTTGTAATGTTAATGGAATATGAAAATCTTCCCCGTCCATTAATAGCCTATGTGACCACATGTGTCCCCTTTTTCTTGGAACAGGGCTGTGTTCCCAGGTCTAAAGGTATGTAGGTATTTCAATCATGGATGTCTTGTTGCTTTGAGCTCTGGCCCATCTCACAACTGTGATACATCCTGAGTCACATAGAGCCCACTGAGGGAGGAACTTGCCTAAGAGGAGCTCGCTTAGGGGAAGCTTGCTTGCAATAAGGCTTTCACACCTTTTGGTACTAAGCTAATTAGGTACTGAGTCAGAAGGGTTGTGATGCCTTCTGGCTCTGAGCCTATTAGCCAAAAGGGTATGTATGTGTGTGTGTGTGTGTGTACATATATACATATATATGTATGTGTGTGTATGTACATGTATATGTATATGTATATATGAGGTAAAATTTTGTTCTCTCATGAGAAGGACCTTTGGATTCCCTGGATGAGAATCTGAGTAGTCATTTGTTAAGAGCACCCCAACTACTCAGATGTTGGTGCTCCCTTGATCTGCTGGTGTACGTAGATGGTTGTATTACTTTGTTCAGACAATTGTAGCCCTGCCTGTTGATCTCTGTGCTAATTTCTCTGCTTGTATTTTCTCTGCCTGTATTTTCTCCATGTTCAGGGTACTGACCTTTCCTCTGAACTAGTGAATGTAATTAAAGTAGGAATGTTGACCCCTTTAAAGTTGCTTTCCTTTAAGAAAAGCAGATTAAAGAACCTGTGCTAGCAGGCCATCCTGGATGTGCCAGGGTGCTTGTTGTTACAGACCTCAACCTAGATCTTTCTGACTCTCAGGCCAGAAGTCTGTTAACCACATGATTCTGTCTCTTACTGATTACCAACTCTATGCATAAATGTTTCCTTAGCCATATCTTCATTATTGTTAATAATAATAATAGTAATTAAAATTATATTTATGTAGTGCTTTAAGGCTTAAAAAGTGTTTTATATACATTAATGTATTGATACTCTGGCTTAATATGGATTGTAATGAAACATGTTGAAAGAATAACTAAATGAACAAATTAAGTTGTATTAATTAATCATCTGTTTTGATTAAGGGAAAGCTAGGTACTTTAACATAAAAAGGAATAAAAGATAAAAAGTAGAAATTGCAGAATCTGGCTATCTTAGATTCTCAGAATTTAAAGAAAACTATGAGGCAGCATAGTCCAACATGTACCTAAAAGTTAATCCTGTCCAAAATATAATTAATAGGATTTTCTTGAAGATCCCCTATGAGAGAGAACCTACTACATCTTAAAGTAATCTCTTCCATTTTTAATCCCTCTATCAGGAAAATGTTCCTTACTTCAAGCCTAAATTCTCATCTTTACAACTTCCACTCATTACTCCGAGTCCTGCTTTCCTGGGTTAACCACAAGTCTACTCCCTTTCCCATGTGACATACTACTTACAGGAATCTATAATATTCCACTTAAATCATCTCATATTAAGTCTTATGTGCCTAGGAGCCCTGAAAATTTAGATGATATGTCTAGAGTGTATACACCCTTTCTCACTTGAATTACAGCTTTCTATTTACTATGCCATGTTATTTCTTATGTCATACCCATATATATCATATCAATGAATATAGAAATTATTAACAATATATAGCAGTCATTTATGTTAAAAATAAAAAAATAGGAATAGAAGATTATTTTAACACACATAACACTAAAATCTAGCATTAGCTGTAATGAAGAAACACTAAAAGATTTCCCAGTAAATACAGGAGTAAATTAAGGAAGTCACCTCTTCTGCTACTATTTAATATAGTTCTAGAAATGATAGTGATAGCAATAATGCAAGAGAAAAAAATTAAAGGCATAAACAACAGCAAAAAAGGGAGATGATATGATAGTTTACTTAGAAAACTCAAAAAAAATTAGAAAAAAACCCTCTTGAGGCAATTAACAGCTCCAGTCATATACACATATATCCACAAGAATGATCATAATTTCTATATAGCAATAACAAAATCCATAAAGAAATTATATAAAAGGAAATCCAATAAATATAGAATTTAAATGCTTATGATATCTGTAAATCAATATACCAAGACACAGTCAAGATGTAAATTATGCAATTAAACATTTTTGCAGAAAATACAGGCAACTTTAAATAATTGGAGGGATATTTAACCTTGTGATTTCATCATGCCTAAATTAATTTATGGATTGGGCCCTACAACAGCTTATAGTCTAAGCTATGGAACTGGACAGAGTAACAGGAAAATTCGGCTGGAAGAGGAAAAGACCTAAAATCTCAAGGGAAATATGAAGAAAAAATAAAGGTGTGAGAGTAGATCCAGATATAAAACAATACTTTAAAGCAGTCATCATCAACTTATTTTCTATTAGTTAAAAAATAGAAAAGTAAATCAATGCAACAGACAATAAAAAATGATCAGAATGAAAAGTTATGTAGTCTAATATATGTAGTCTAATTGATTTAAAAACCCCACAGAGTACTTGAAGAGGATTACCTTTTTGACAATTATTGAGAAAACTAGAGAACAGTTTGTTAGAATAGTATCTTATACTATATACAAGTTGTGAATGGACACACAACCTAAATATAAAAACTTGTATCATAAATGAAACCAGAGAAAACATAAGGGGGTACCTCTCACAATGATAGGTTTTGGGGTGAATTCGTAACTAAACAAGAAATAGATAGAAGAGATCATCATCATCATCATTCCAATTACATGAAATTGAGAAACTTTTTTTTTATTAATAATATCAATGCAGCTTGGATAAGAAAGGAAAACTGTTGATTGTTCAAAAAATCTTTATATAACATATCTATGATAAAAGTTTGATATTTATTCTAATATATAAGTTTATGTATACTTAAATGTATATATTATATAAAATCTATAGCTATTTATATATGTTATATATAGCTATTAAATAGCTCTCTATTTGTAGCTACACATATGTTTATGTATATATGCTATATAGCTAATATTTTGGGAACACCAATTACATGGAGAAATGAATAAATTTGTGAAAAAAATCATTAATTACTTAGTGTGTTTTAAATGAAATACTAAACACTGAAGATAAAAAAGATAAAAATAGAAAACTAATACAATCTCTGTTCTCAGTAAGTTGATATCCTAATTAAGGGAGTCAACACATATAGAAGGGTTTAGCTATTGGGCAGATAAAAAAGCTAAGTGGTCCTTAGGGTACAACATTAGGGCATGTAGAAGGTAAGTTCAAGAAGTTCTTAGAGAGAATTATCAGGCCATATGACAATCCCCAGGGTTCTGGAGAACATGGCAGCAGGGCAGAGTATATTGAGATAGGGGGCATAGCAGGGTAGGTGGTAATACAGCCTAGAGATCTATGATTTTATCAGAAGGATTGTTGTTGGTGACTCTGTGCTAATCTAAGTGGTTTAAACATCCATGCTTGACTCATACAGAAAAGAGATAGAAGGGCCCAGACCATAACCTTTGGAAAGGGAGAATATGGTCCCAAGTATCAGAGTGAAATAGAGGCTCTACATTATCTCTCAAGGGAATTCAGATAGGGTATCAACATCTAGCCAGAAGACAAAAAGTGAAAAGGGGTTTGACAGGAAATTTGTTCCTGCTTTTCTGGACCCTTTGGCATCAAATGAAATCTGATAGAAAGAAAGGGGTGAAAAAGGAAAGGGCACCCCACAGTACCTCCTCCTGCTGGGTACAAATATATAGACAAATATTTCAGACCAAGAGCAATTCCCCTAAGCATAAGTGGCCAAAATATGTGAACAAATACTTCTCAAAAGAATTGTAAACTAAGAATAGTAGCATGAAAGATTGTTCCAAACCACTAATAACAAGAGAAATACAAGCCAAAACAACTCTGTGGTTTCATTTCACACCCAATGGATTGGCAAAAATTATAAAAGACAGAAATAGTCAATGTTAGTGGAGCTACAGGAAGATATTTACACCAATACACTGTTGGTGGTTCCATAAATTGGTCCAAATCTTCTGGAATATAGTTTGAAAATACCCACAAAAACGTGGTTATAATGTACACACCCTTTCACCAAGTAGAGATACCACTGCTAGGTATATATACCAAGGACAGAAAGATAGGTGTTCTAACACCAAAATATTCATGGTAGCAATTTTGTGGTAGTAAAGACCTGGAAAAAAATGAACACCCATCAATAAAGAAATTGCTTAAAATATTACAAACATACCTATGTGTATATATCATATATATAAATATAAAATGGGATTTAATTTTACTACAAGGAATGATGAGATTGAGGAATTCAGAGAAAAATGGGAAGACATGATACTGAGAGAAGTAAACAAAAGAGAGAAGTGTAAACATAATGAAAACAATGTAAATAAAAAAGAACAATAAAATGAATGTTTTTTTTTAATTTTAATGATCAGATTTGTCCCAAAAATGGAGATGAGGAAATACATTTTTATTAGAGAGATTAGTGACTCTCCACACTGAATGACACATACAAATGTCAAACATATTTGATTCATGGGTTGGTTTTGTGTAACCATTTTTTCATCTTCTTTGTTACGATAAAAGACTCACAAGGTAGGGGGAGGGGTAGAAAATATTCCCAAATAGTTATGCCTTAAAAACAAAAGTATCAATAGAATTTTTAGATGAAAAAGTTCAATACTTTAAAACTTGGTTAAAAAAATAAGAAAAGGCTCTATATCCTGAGGAGTCCCATCTTTACCTTGGTGGTTTGGATGTACCCTGCCGGATGTGGAAATGGTAAGGATTATCCTGCTCTCTATAGTTTTGAAAGAGTCAGAGACATCCTTATACATCTCTCTGCCTTCCCTTATGCAATACCAAATTGCTGTTAGGAGTTAATGAGGATTTGTGCATTGACCCAATCAAAATGAGCTCTGAGTACCCACTTACTAGAGGCTAAACCTCGCCTTCTTTATGAACTTAGAGATATTTTAGTACACCCTAGTCATATGGCCTTAGCATAATGGAGATGATTCTCCACGACAGACAAAAATACTTGGATCCTGCAGACAGCTGGTTTTCATTCAGCCTAGGATCACTACACAAATAAACAGTACTTAGTAACAAGAAAGCAATGTGTACTAATATACCATCTACTAAGCAGTGATGAGTTCTCTACTCTCTTCCCTTCCTTGAAGTCCTTCAGACGGTTCAAAAGTGACCATGACCCAGGAGTTCTAGGAAATACTCACTGTGGTTTTTGTTTCCTTTCTCACAACTCCACCACTGCAGAGAACAAATAAATACTCATCCATTTTGGACTCACACGTCTACGAGGGCTAATTTTTTTAGATACTGTCATAGACACTTTGGAAAAACGCTAACCCTGGGACAAAGGGCCGACTCAGGATGTTTGTGGACTTGGGAGAAAACAGGAGCACTCATGGGCTAAGAGGCAGCCAGATGCCACAATGGATGGAGCTCTAAAAGCCTCAAATTCAAATCCAGCCTCAGATAATTACTGAAAGATCCATCCTCCACTCCCAAGGCAAAGTATTTAAACTCCCTGTGCCTCAGTTTCCCCATCTATAAAATTGGAATAATAGCATCTACCTCTCAGGGTGGTTGTGAGGATAAAATTGCATTTGTCAAGTGCTTTGTAAACCATAAAGTGCTGCATAAAAGCTAGATATTATTATTTATCTTCTCTACCCTCTCCTAGTTATCATTAGTATATTACAGAGCTGACTGAGCAGACTCTGACATGACTCATCAAGGAGAAGATTGCCACCCTCATTGTTCCCCAGCAACTCTCTCTCTGTAGCCTTGAATGTGGCAGCTTCCCTATATTCTCTCTCTCTCTCTCTCTCTCTCTCTCTCTCTCTCTCTCTCTCTCTCTCTCTCTCTCTCTTTCTCTTCCTTCCTTTCTTTCTCTGTGTCTCTCTCTCTCTCTCTTTCTTTCTTTCTCTCTCTCTCTCTCTGTGTCTTTCTCTCTGTTTCTGTCTCTCTCTCTGTATCTCTCTTTCTGTCTCTGTCTCTCTTTCTCTCTCTGTCTCTCTCCCACTCACTCTCTCATTACTCCACCTTTGTTTATGTCTCTACTGGGAGATTTCCCAAGACAAGCTTCTGTCTTGACTGGTTGTCATATTTAGTGAGTCATTTTAATGAGTGAATTTTATATCCAGCTTTATCTTCCAGATTTGGCATAGCTCATACTAGTTGGGGGGGGGGGGTAAAAGGTGGGAAATGTGTTGAACAAAATGTTTGGATTCTTTTACCTCTTCTATACCTAAGCTAATCTGAGCAGCAATTTCCTAATGACAGTCTAGAAGCAAGAAATAGTTAATACTACCTCAAAAGTATCATTTTTTGAGAGTGACATTCAATCTGTCAATAGATCAATCAGTCAAGATATGCTAAGCATCCATCTAACTGATTGGAATCTAAAAAGCAAAAATCCATAGTCTCATAACTATGTTTTGATCCTGAGCCTGTTCTATTCATCAGGGTCTGTTTTTAAAATTAGAATTTTAAGCTAATCTCATCATCTGTGGGGCAAGGTGGTAGGCTTCATTTCATAAATAAAATGATACAACATTACATATTACGGATGCAAAATCAGATGTGCCAAAGAGATAACACGGTCTGCCATCCATTATAGACATCCGCCGTTCATCTTTGTTCTAATCTGGAAGCTGTCTCTCATAAAGCACTCACATACAAGACAATTTAACTAGTAACAGATTGTACCTTATAATAGATTTTTTAAAATGACGTCTAGTTTTGCTAGGTATCAGGGAGTATGTTTTTAATTGGCCAAATTGAAAAAAGCTTCCGTAGAAATAATTAGGTACATCATCTTTTTATTATGACTACAGGGTGAAATAAAAATGCCTTTTAGGGAAAGCATGGGACATCTCTCACATTTGAACCTTGGCTCACTCATTGAAATTTGGATTGGAAATTTTAGTAGGATTGCACAGGATTGTATCAACACCACAATATTACACTTGTCATGGAGCCATATCTTAGTCCTAGTCTGTTTTTACCCTTTTTCTGGCCATATGCTCAAATGCAATCCATCACACAAGAACCATTGAAATATCCCACTTAGAGAAAAGGCAACCAAGTTTTCAGCATATATTTCTGGGTTATGGAGAAATAGGTACACCTTTGTACCTAAGTCCATATGTGCAGGTACGTATTTTAATATTAGCATTGTTTTGCTTTGCTTTGCTTTTCTCATGCAAGGCATAGGGTATTTGTAATATGACATAATGTACATAAAACTGGCCTGGAAATCAAGAGACCCAGATCCTAGTCCATAGATCTGACAATAATTAACAATAATAATAAACTGTGTGACCTTGGTCAAGTTGATTTTGTTTCCTTTAATTCAGTCCAATACATTTCAACATTTATTAAGCAGGTGCAAAGAGCTATGCCAGGTATTAGTTATACAAAAACAAAGCTTTCTCTATAAGCTTATACTCAAGGGAAAGCATGCTAGATTTGGAGTCAGGAAGAACTGAGTTTGATTCCTGCCTGGGGGGATTAGCTGTATTACCTTGGACAAGTCACTTAAATTCTATTGGTCTCAGTTTCCTCATTTGCAAAATTAAGAAGTTGGACTTAGTGACTTCTGTTCCCATATCTATGATCTTATCCTCTACTGGATCAAACAACATAATGATTTGAGTTAGAAGAGAGTTCTAATATCCAGGAGAGGAGGGTGGGAATCAGAGAGAGCTTCACAGAGGAGCTAGCATCTGGTTGACTCTTGAAGTATGAGAACACTGAGACACAAAGAGAGAAGAGCCAGGACAATCCAAGCAGAAGTTACGACTTGGATCGATAATAATATTATCAGACCTGCACCTTAGAAAGATTATTTTTGGTAGTTATGTGGAGGAAGGATTATAAACAAGACAGACCAATAGAAGGCCTTAACAGAAGTCTAGGAAAGAGGTGGCTATGTAAGTAAGGAAAGGGAGAATTTGTAAGAAATGTTATAGCCAAATTAACAAGAGGATATGTTATTGGCCTTGGGGAACGAGGAAGAGGAATGTCTGAAGAATGGCTCCAAGTTTACAAACCTGGGTGAATAGCAAGATGGTGGTGCTCTCATCAAGTAAGAAAGTTTGAAGGAAGAAAGAGGGGACATAATCAGTTGTGTTTTGAACACAATAAGCTTCTAATGCCAATGGGACATCAAGTGGGAATGTCTGTCATGCAAGTGATTATGTTGAGGGGATGATAAATATATAAGGGCTGGTTGGAGGTCATTTCAATAGAAAAGATAATTGAATTCATGGGAATCGATGAGGTTACTAAGAGAAAAGGTGTGGAGAGAAAGAACATAAGAGGACTGAGAGATACCCATGCTCAGAAAGAAAGAGATAGATAACCTAGCAAGGGAATGGAGAAGTAGATAGAACTAGAAGAGAACTCGGCATACCAGCTAACAGAGGAGACAGTTTTCAGGAGAAAAAATCAATAGTTTCAAAAGCCTCAGAAAAGTCAAGGAGAATGAAGACTGAGAAAAGGTCATTGGATTTAGCAGTAAAGAGATCATCAGTAATTTTGGAAAGAGCAATTTCAGTAGAGTAGAGTACAGTAGAGTGTTGGAAGCCAGATTGCAAGGAGTTGAGAAATTAGTGGGTGTGGAGGGAGAAGCAGTGAGTGTAGACAACTTTTTTTTTCTCAGTTTGGCTGTGAAGTGGAAGAAATCTATAGGAGGGTAGCTCTGTCTAGGAGATGATGTGGTCAAGTGAAAAACATATCCTCTCCCTTCTAACCATGCGTAGTGTCTGAATGGCTGTGGCTGTGGCATGACGAAAGCAATTAGTACACATATATATGTATGTATGTATTTATGTATACACATATATACACATACATGCATATGTTTGCATATTTGTTTATTTTCCCCCTCTTCTCCGGGGCCATGTAGCTGGACTCATTCCACATGTAAAAGGAAGAGAGATGCCAAAATGATACTAAAGAAATGTTAGGTAATATTCTGGATACCCCCTCCTGTAACTGAAAGGGATAATATCTTTAACTAGGAATAAAATCATAAAATCAAAAGTCAGTGATATCAGTACTCAACCTCCTTCTTGAGTTGTTAGTAGGTAAAAGGAGCATGGCTAGTTAACCTCAATGGAAGGAAGACTTTGCCTGACTTCAAGAACATGTAAGGGATGAAGCCAGAGAGTTGATATTCATTAGATGGAATGCCAGGGAATCACAATCCAACCAAACTTTGTGGCTGCACACTGGGATGATGTCACAGTAGATCTAAAATTAGAGGAAGGGATAGGAGAAAGCAGATAGGGAGTCATAGGGAATCATGAATCCTGGTATATTCCTGAACTCCCGCTGGTATACAGCTAAACTAGATCAGTCTAATGTTGTAGAAAGATCATGATCCAATCAGCAAAGAATGCTGGTGCTTCAACCTATACTCAGAACCTTTGTTTCTGGAGACTTCAGAGGATGGGGACTCAGAAATTTTATTCCATATGGAAGGAGCTGGCAGCCCACATTTGGAGCTGAAGCAAATGCAGCCCAGCTAGGCTGAAGTAGATCTCTATGCTGGCTACTGAAAGCCTTTGGAGAGAGGACAGGGAAATGTACTGACCAATAATTTTTCTACTTCTTTATAAATTTCTACCTCTGAAGAAGCAATTATACCTTTTTTGTATATGAGGAAGAGAATCTCTGTTAGTTGTTTCTATCTTGCTATTTGCATGGATTTACAACTTAATTAAATGCTTTGGATTTGTGGCTCTAACATGGTCTATACCAGGGGTCAGCAAACTATGACCCACAGGCCAAATTCCACTGGCCACCTATTTTTGTAAGTCCAGGAGAAAGTGGTTAATAATAGTTTCTTTGCTCACAGGTCTATGAAAACAGGCATTGGGCTGGATTTGGCCTGTCGGCCATAGTTTACTGAACCCTGGACTATTCTAAAGAATATCATCCTAGAATGTGGGCTCAGATTGTGATTTACATAATTAATTACCCTGGTAAGAAGAATCTTTAAAGCCATAGTTCTCAGGAAGCAATCAGGTCTCAGATTTTACATGAGGAAAGTTTTTAATTCAAAGAATCAGGTCTGGACCAGAAATCTATGATAAATATATTGTTGCTCCCAGACTACAATGCAGAATTTCAAAGAAAAGTAAAAATGACAGCGTAGCTTGTCTCAACTTTAATATACTCACTTTTATCTTGAAAACCAAGACTTTTATGCCAGATCTATACAGAAAACATGTCTGTTTTTTATACCATAGAAGAACTGAGGAAGGATAGTGTTTCAGAATGAAAGTAGCACTCTTTTCCTACTAGTAAGGGTTAATGAGAACAGAAGTTGTCCTCTCTGCAAGTAGTACTAGACTTTACAAGGGCTAGTCAAGCTCTCAGATGCAATTCTCCAGACCAGCTGGCTTTCATCCACAAATCATTTTCTTTGCTTCTCTTTCACTAGGCCCACAACCTCTTTCTTATTAGTTTCACTAGAAAAATCTCTGGAGATCAATACCTCCTTGAGACAGGCATATTGATACTGATTTCATGATCACACAAAACAGGTGCTATGACAGGATTTTTGATATAGTTTCCATGGGATACAAACTATTACTGGAGATGTACATTTAGATATGAAATTCTTCTTTCTCTAAACATACTTGGTGGAATTTCGGATGTTCCATTGGCCCCATGATCTCATCATTGTGGCCACTCCCTCTACTTGTGCAGACCCATGCTTTTCATCCTGCGCCATTCTTTTCTATCTTTAAACATTTTTATGTATCCATGAGCTCATCAATAGGAATATTTCTTCCAACCTACCCATACCTCCTCATCCTATACAACTCCATGGCCCTCTGTAAATAGTCCATAGGGATTCATGTAGTATACTGAAGATTCAATTAGAGCTACTGACTTTGCTTGCAAACCAATGGTACACACAGACTATCCATTGGTTATCTATCTTGTTGTCATTAAATAATAATTGTATTTATAACAGTGCCTCAAGATCTGCAAGGTGCTTTATAAATACTGTCTCATTTGACCCTCACAACAATCCTGTATGGTAGGTGCTGCTATTATTGAAATTTTATAGACAAGGAAACTAAGGCACCAAGCAATTATGTGACTTGCCCAGCGTCTCACAGCTAGTAAGTGTTGGAAGACGTATTTGAAGTCACGTCTTCCTGACTCCCAGACCAACAACTGCCTAGATAGCTAGCCCACCTCCTCCAGATGTAACCCTGCCTGTGCAGTTCTTCTTTGTTGATTTGGGCAGCTTATGTGTAATCACCATCTTTTTTCCCCCTTTGGGTGACCTGCAATTTGAAGTCTTCAGAAACTGTTATTCCATGCTACACAGCCAGATAACATCACTCTAAGAATACTGGTGTTAGAAGGACATGCCTTTGTTTCAGGAAAAAAGCTCGGGGTCATTAAAAGCCCTGCGTGATTTCCTCAAATTCATGTCCTTCCATAAATCCTCCATAGAGAATCTATCCAACATGCTAGAAGCCTTTCTTTAGTTCTTTAAATATTTCATGGATACGAGCACAGTGCTGGGGCTGTCCATCTGTTATCTCTCAGCCTTCTCTAACCCTACCTCACATACCCACTTTGCCTCGTAGTGAATTTCATAAGACTACCATTCACTTGAGCAAAAGGCACCATTCTTTCAAAGTATAAAATATTCATGTGCCTGTATTATTCCAACAGTGACTGAGGAGTCAGAATGTGGATTAGTGTGGTATAGTAGGGAAATGACTTAATTAGGAGAAGGAAATAGGAAATGGAATTTAATTCAGTCAATGATGTGTAAAAATTAAGAAGAAAAAAAGGCTACTATAACAAAATATGCATCAACCAGGAGAAGGGGAGAGAAAAGGGTGGGCGAGGAGAAAGTGTCTAGAAATGGAGTTGCCACTATGGAATATTAAGTATTTTTCTCTTTGACAAACATAGAGCATCTCTGTTTCTCATTTATTTTCCCATGGTATTCTGAGAAGTTGGGGGGGGGCCCTCGGGGGAAAGCTTAAAGGAGAATATAATAAAAGCTAGCATTTATGTAATACTTCATGCTTTATAAAGCGCCTTACATATTTGATCCATACAAGCATCTCGATTGGTAAATTCAGTTATTATCTCCAACTGACAGAAGAGGAAACAGGCTGAGAGATTAAATGACTTAAACGCCATAGTACTTGTGTCAGGATTTGAACTCAGGTCTGTCTGATTCAACCATAGCACACTATCTACTGTGCCACACAGCAGTGGGAAGAAATGTTGCTTTTCAGGGAAGATGGACTAGGTCAACTAACCAAACCAACCATTACTGTGCTGATTTCTATTGTCCTTTGACTACTTTAAAAATTCACTATTTTTTAATGAGACTCTTTTATATTTGATCTATTTTATTAGAGTGATAAAAAGCAAGTACTAGAGCAGTGGCCTTCAGATGACAGCAGGTTTTATGTGCTGTCTTATGAAATAAAGCTTTCCAGATGCCTCCACGGCTCTCAGCTGAACCTTTTTCTAGCTCTTCAATCTTTTTTTTTTTTTTTAAGGACGTTAGGTAGACAATGGATTATGCTCTAATCATTCGATTTTCTCTCAAAGATTGCAGGGCTAGATGTTGGTTTTTTTCTGTCTTGGCTGAAATTTGAAAACACTCGATGCAAGTTTTCTTTTACAGAGTCAGTCCCAAGGGATGCAATAAGAATCTTGCTGGGGATCAGAGAGGACTGGGGGGATTGTCCTGTATCAACCATTTTCATCCTTGTTCAATCTAAATGAAAGTCAGCTATCGACTAAAATGAGACTTCTTCTAAGTACTAATCCTTCTCTTTTATATATGGTTATATATCTACATATACACATATACATGTACGTGTGTGTGTGTGTGTGTGTGTGTGTGTGTGTGTGTGTGTGTAGAGAGAAAGAGAGAGAGAGAAAAAAAACATTAGCCCCCAATTAGTGTGAATAATGAATTCTGTGGAAATGGTTATGTTTTTTTTAAATTCATGGTTAACTAGCTAGAGCAATGCATGGAGTTCAGGTGTTGAAATCAGGAAGACTCATCTTCCTAAGTTCAAATCCGGCTTCAGACACTGACTAGCTATGTGACCCTGAGCAAGTCACTTTACCCTGTTTGCCTCAATTTCCTCATCTGTCAAATGAGCTGGAGAAGGAAATAGCAAACCGTTCTAGTGTCTTTGCCAAGAAAGCCCCAAATGGGGTCATGAAGAGTTGGACATGGCTGAAAAATACTGAATAACATATAAATTTGCGTGATTCAAAGTTATAATTCTATTAAACAAGGTCATTTGTTCCAGACCAATGGAAATATGGAATACAAATTCAAGTGAGACCACTTTATGAGATTCATTATTCACATTAACTGGGACTTAGCTGTGTATGCATATGTAAACATGTATATATGTATAAACATATAGATACATATACATATATACAGGGTGTCCAAAAATCTTTAAGCTATTAAAACTTAAAACTATACTAAGACTTTTAGAACACCATGAACCTATGTCTATCTATCTCTCTAGCTGTGAATGAATATATACATATGTGTGTATGTGTGTGTATGGATACATATATGCATTGTAAGTATATACAATTCTCTCTTCATTTTGCCACACTGCCTCTCTCCCATATAGCTTGCAGGATAGAATTAATTTACAGAAAAGAATGTCAGAGCTGAAAGGACCTTGTTATTCAGTCATTTCAGTAGTGTCCATCTCTTTGTGACCCCATTTGGAGTTTTCTTGGCAGAGATAATAGAGTGCTTTGCCATTTCTTTTCCCAGCTCATTTTACAGATGAGGAAACTGAGGCAAACAGGGTGAAGTGACTTGCCCAGGGTCACACAGTTAATGAGTATCTGAAGCTGGATTTGAACTCAGGTCTTCTTGACTCCAGTCCTGGCACTTTATCCACTGCACCTAGTTGCCTTGAAGGACAGTTGTCCAGTGACACTGGCCTCTTGGCTATTCCCAGAACCAGGGACTTCATCTCTCAGCTGCATTTCTCTGGCTGTCCTGGATGTTTGAAGCCCTCCCCATCCCCAGCTCTACCTCCTGACTCCCCTGTCTTCCTTCAGGTCCCACCTAAAACCCCATCTTCTACAGGAAGCTTCCCCAGCCCCTCTTAATTCCAGTGTCTTCCCATTGTTAATTATCTCCTATTTATCCTGCACATGGCTTGTTTGTATGTATTTATTGTCCCTCCCATTAGACTGTAAGCTCCTTGAGGCCTTGCTTTTTTTCCTATCCCTAGTGCTTGACAGAATGCCTGGCATATCGTAGACTCTTAATAAAAGTTTAGTAATTCATTGAGATAAAATCTGTAAAGCACTTTGCAATCCTCAAAATTAGTATTGATGGAAAAGGATGATGCTCTCCATAATCCACAGGTTAATTAGGGCAGACACAGGAGTTTAGAGACAGAGAACAATGGAGGGGTCACAAAAATCCAGTAGAGACTGCATGAGCCAGGAAGCATAGTAAGTTAAAAAAAAAAAAAAACAAAACAAAGCACCAAGGACAGATTGTTCCAAGGCTCTGAATCAAAGAGATAGTGCTAAACACGCACACACACACACACTCACTCTATGGAAATATTATTTATCATCTTTTAGGGAGATGATTGGGACATTGTCTTCACTAAAACTGTAGAAATAAAAAAAGAGAAGGATGATGATTTAAGACAAGTCAGACAAATCCTGTATGTGCTTTCTACCTTTTATTTTTGTCTTTCCAATAAAAAGAAAAATAAATCCCACCAACCCAGAAAAATGACTTTACTATATGAAATACATATTATGAACTAGAACACAGGTACTTTCATAGCCCTGAAAGATTTCTACAATGCAGAGTGTTTCTTATTAGAATTTCTCTTTTCCCTGTTTTTGTCAGTGATGTATATAATTAGCTCATTTGGCTTGATCTGGGTTGGGGGGGTGGGTTGGGGAAGGGGCCTGGCCTATCCTTTCATTGGTGTAAGGTACTCTCAATGCAGAAACTTCTTCCATCAATATGGGTCAGCAACCCTTTCTTTAGCTTCTATTTTTATAGGACAGCGAGTGGTAGACACTTACCCAGGATTAACCAGCTAATAGATTTCTCAGACTGGCAGTCTTGATTGAAGGCCTTCTCTACAAGAAACACTGTGATTTGATTATGGAAAAAAGAAATGGAGGCCTTCCTTCTTCAGAAAGAGAAAACCTGTAACTGAGTTCTCTTCTCTTGACCACAATTCAAAGACTAGGGAGAGTTTATAAATATTCCGCTGCCTGGTTCATCCAAGTGCTTCTAATCTGAGTCTGTGACAGGTGTTTGTTGTTTAAAATAAACAGTGAACCTGGGTCTTTTGCTTAGGATCCAAAATATGCCATCATTAAAGTACTAAATTGAATATCAAATAAATTAAGTCCAGAAACAACTTGGTCAGCTCCTGCCTGCCTCTGCTCCTGGGTCAGTAAACAGAGCCCAGAGTACATAGGGGCTAGGATCTGTTCTGCCGACATGGTGACTGGTGCCAAAGCCTTGCTTGGAAGTTTCAGTTCAAATCAGGAAGGCCATGAGGTAGGAGAGGTGACCAGGGATAGCCTCAGGAAAGGAGATCTGAGAAGCTTCAAGGAAGATGGTAATCCAAACCAATCTCCACCCCATCCCATCCCTACAAGTACCCAGTACATGAAATATAATGAGTCAGGAATAAATCATAGTTGGGCTTTTCTACAATGGGAAGCGGTCATGGTTCTAGAGCTGAAAGGGGCATGCAATAGAACAGCCTTTTTATTTTACAGATAATAAAACTGAGGCCCACTAACTCTGGATTCAGAGGTCTTGGCTTCATATCCATCCTCTGACACTTCTGCCTTTTAGGATCTTGACAAAGGTGACTTTTCCCCACTTCTGTACTTTAATGATCTCATTTGCAAAATGAGGAGTCTGGACTAGATAGTCTCTAATGGCTTATCTGGTTCTAGAACTATGATCCGATGAGATCTTAGGAACACTCCTTCAAAGGGAAGTGCATGGGGTATGCTGGAAAACATCTTAACAACAAAGTCTCTGAAAAGCAGAATACATTTTAAAATTTAATCTGCCTTAATGTTTTCTCCATCACTCTCTTAAGTCTGAACAATCAACAAAACAACAAATGGAGACCTGGTTTGTAGTACTTGCCAGTTTCTGAGGTGTAAATGTCCATCCTAAAAATTAAACAGTTAGCCCATCAGATCTGATTCCAGCGTATCCTTGGAAGACGGTGAAACTAATAGACAAGAAGATGTCAACAACAGATCACATCTACTTCCCTCTCCATAAGGTGAAGGGTGGTCATTTGGGAAAGAGAAGACGACATCTATTAGGAGAACATTGAACACCTGATGGGTGAGGAAGGAGAGGAATCAAAGGATTGTCAGTTTAGAGCTGGTTATCTCTTAAGGGATTATTGTTTGGGATAGAATGTTGGACTTTAAAGCTGGATTCAAATCCCACTTCAGATTTTTACTAGCTGTACGATCATGGGCCAGTCAATTAACCTCTCTGACTATCAGTGTCCTTATCTGTAAAATGGGAATGACATAGCACCCCAAGCATATGCTTGTTTTTGTTTGGTTGGTTGGTTTTTGTCTTTGAGGTTTAATTCCATCAGAGTTCAGCAGGTGGAAAACTCATTCTGTTAAAGCAGACTAGAACTTTCTCTACAAGTTAAAGAGTAACTGTCAGCATAGCCTGGAGGTACACAGAGATGAAGCAACTTACTTGACCAAAGTCCTACAACCAGTAGATGTTAGAGGTAACACCTAAACTCAATCTCCCTGACAGAGGCCAGTTCTCTTCCTCCTCCCGTTCGATGAGTCTTCCCCTCACCAAAAAAGAAAAAAAGTCCTCTTCCTTCTTGCCTCTTCAGCTTGCATCAAATGGGATAATGTATGTAATGTCCTTTGAAAACTTAAGGTGCTATATTTTAAGATGCGCCATCATGTGCCATTTCACAGAAGACAAAACTGAGACAATGGTGGGGTTGACTTGCCAAAATGATAAGAACCAGATAGGGTATTCCAATACAGATCCTTGAAATGCCCAATCTAGTACTATTACCATCACGCTGTCCTACTTTTCTTAAGGCTGACAAAGTCCAGAAACAGTGGTGAGCCTTCCATTGGTGAGAAGAAAGCCTCTGGAGACAAAGGGCCTACTTCATAGGTTTGCCTAAGGCAGGCCAGCCCTGAAGTAGGATGGACTTCAAGAGATTGCTCCATAAAGGGCCTACATTAAGCTAGAGGGAAATGGCCATTATCCTACTGCTGAATTATTTCCCTAGCACCTTGGGTTTCAGGCTTGCTGCACAACCATTCATTAATTATTCCCCAAGGCATTACGGGACGATCTAACTGATGAGGAGGCAGGTGCATCAAGATAGAGTAGGTTCCGAAGGCCTGCTCAGTACTTCAAAGAGAAGAACTAGGCCGGCTCAAAGCCTCTTTTCTCTCCTGTGTCCAAGTCCCCAAAGCCCTCCATGCCCCCAACATTGTTTCAGAGCAGAGCCAAAAGAGCCTGCCAGAGATGTGAAATTCACTCTTGTGCTTAAAGAAAATGGGTGAAGACTCTCAAAAAAAATGGCCTTCAGGAGCAGAATGGAGAGGAGAGCAAGACCAAGAAACACGTACCCCTCAGATAAACAGAGAAATCCTGAGCACAGTGCTCTCTAACTCCTGAAAGGCAAGAGGAATGAAATGAAAATTGCTTCAAGTGTGGACACGGGCCAAAGGATATTAAAAAAGTAATTTCCAAAGAAAAAATCCAGAATTCACTTTATGAAAAGATGCTCCAAATCACTAATAATTCAAGAAATGTAAATTAGAGCAAGTCTAAGATTCTACTTCATGCTCATCAGACTGGCAAGGATGACCCCTCCCACCCCCCCAAAAAGGAAAATGACAAGTGTTGGAGTGGCTGTGGGAAAACAGACATACTAATGCACCATTTGGGGAGTTCTGAATTGCCTCATCCATTCTGGAAAGCAATTTGGAACTCTGCCCCCAAGTTACTAAATTCTGTATATATCCTTGACCAAGTGATACCACTGGGCCTACACCCTGCAGAGATCAAAGAAAAAAAAAAGTAGGAAGGAAGGAAGGAGGGAAGGGAAGGGAAGGAGGCAGGGAAGGAAGGAAGGAAGGAGGGAGGGAGGAAGGAAGGAAAGAAAGAAAGAAAGAAAGGGAGACCTATGTGTGCAGGAATATTTATAGTAGTGCTTTTTGTAGTGACAAAGAACTAGAAACAAAGGAGGTGCCCATCAATTGGAAATTGGTTGAACAAATTATAGTATGTGAATCTACTCAAATAAGAGATTTGTTTTCTTTCTTTTTTAAGGGGGGAGGTAAGAGGTAGAGAAGGTAGATTTTTGTTGAAATTGAAAAATAAAATAAGTTCAAAAGAATCTGCACTGGGAAGCTTCTGTTCTCCATTTATACCTTGGAGACAGGGAAGGAGAGATGTTTTCTCCTCTCATGGGAAATTAGGTTCCTCAGCAACCTGACATCATACAAGGAGTGCCCTGGTAAAGAGTGTCTCTTAGAGAACATGGATCTCAGCAGACCAAGAATAATGATACCTTGGAAGTACATCTGGGAACACAAATTCCCTCACCTGGCCACCCTTCCCCATCTGCATTCTTCACATTAACATATCCATAGCAGAAGAAAAAGGTCCTCTTCCTCCTTTTTCCTTTGGGTTCTTCAAGGGTTGTTCCTCTCATCAAAATTTATGTAGTTCAGACTATAGGAGAAGACATACAATTAAGGGCTGAAATTCTAAACCTCCAATGGAGAGGGAACATGGTATAGTGGGAAAAGTGTACCCTGGGTTCAAATCACAGCTCTGTCATCTTCAGCCTGTTGTGTAATTGGACAAGTCAGTACTTTCTCCCAAGACTCATTTCTTCATCTATAAAGTGAGAAGCTTTAACTAAATCTCTAGAGTCCTTTCCTGCCCTAAGTCTAAAAATGTGTGCTACCATGTCTTATGTCCTATGACTCTGCTCCATGAATTCTAGTCTCCAGCCGGTGTACAATATGTTCTCCTCTCCCAAACAGGATATACATTTTTTTGCTACCCTGCTTTTCATCCGTCTTATTCCCTATACCAAAAATGAACTCTTTTCCTTTTTTTTTATTTTTTTAATCCCTACCTATTTTTATGAGTATAGGCTCCAGAGTCAAAAGTCCTGAGTTAAATCCCATTTTTAGCACTGCCTATGAGACTCCTTGGACTTCAGTTTCCTCATCTGTTAAGAACAAATGCAAGAAATGGTGTAAAATGTGAAACCTAGAGTGGAGATGACCCCTATTTGGCTCATTACTTCTATGGAAAAGTATCACTTGACGCTTTATAAAATGTTGTATGGTTACCAAAGCATAAACATTAAGAAATTATATTAGAGAAAAACATGTAGTTATTGTTAATACACTAAAGAATGCTTTTGTAAAAGGTGGAGTAGTTATAGAAACATTTGTTAGAATTATAAATAATGGAGATAGTGATTTGATAGAAGATAATTTTAATTTTGTTTGTATCAGTGTTTATTTTATTGAGGATTACCAAATGTATCATGTAATGTATATTCAATTCACTCTTACATTCTGTCGGGTTACTAGGTTTAGTGTACAAGAAGTAGCTATCTCAAGGCCCCATCAGGTAGCTGTTTTATTAACAATCCGGGCAAAAACCATAGATCAAATAACAAAATATGTATCTGGGGAGCATCGTAATGTAAAAGGGGGACAACTAAAATAATAGACTAATTTTCAGTATCCTTCACACACACACACACACACACACACAGACACACATTTCTCCTGTAGGGTTACCTGCCAGTGGAATATCCAGAAGTTCCATAAAAGCATGAAAAAGTCTGGTGGAGAAATAAAAGTTGGAAGCATCTGCCAGCATTCTTACCATTGTGACAAATCCCATATCTCCCTTACATTAAACAAACAAAACAATAATGATAAAAGAGGGGGGGACATAATTGTTAGCATGACTTAAAAAATGGATGGAAATATGAGGAAGCCAAGTAATTCCTTTTGTAGTTTAAAATCAATATACATAATTGGCAACAGAATCTTACTATGAACTATCTTTATACTGTAGATATAAAATACGTGGTATATGTATCATTTACATGATATAATTACATTCTGCATTTTACCTTTATTCGTTTGTAATTCTAATGTCCTTCTGTGGATATATACCTGATACTATGTATGCATGCATATACACACACATATGTATGTATGTATATATTATGTGTGTATGTATAGACACATTTACATATATATGTATATGCATACCCATTCAATTAAAGCTGAAATATGGAATGTAATTCGATGTGGATAAATTAAACAACAAAGCAGTAACTTCTGCAGTTAAATGATTTTTCAGTATTATTCAGTTCATCCAAAACTGGAAATAAAAGATCAAAACCACCAACACAAATACCCACCTTCCATAGAAATCCAGAATTGATCTACTAAGTAAACTAAATATATTCAGTCAACCAGGGTTGATTGAAATTGACTTGGCTTCAGCTATAGCTCCACCCACTTTCTAAACTAATTAAAAAAGCACACATACAATATACTCAGTCCAATACGCAAGATAAGTGAACTTCAGAACTAATCGACTGCAAAATTCAGCCAAGTATAGCAATAGCTCTTCCTCGGAGCTTCTCGAGGTAACATGCCAATCAGAAGAACAAAAGGTCAGGTAGCTGGGCCCCAAACAAGGGTAAGCAACGCCAGATGAGCATTCTGAGCAAGGTGGCTATTGATAGAGAAGGAAAATGAAAGCCAGGCTGAAGGCAGGATGATCACGAACTTGGTCATCCAAACATCTAAATCCACCTAAATTCCCAGTCCACAAGAGAGCAATGATGACCATAACATTGGAAGGGGGCAGCACAGAAGTCATTTCCGTTTTCTATAAATGTCCAGCCCAGAGAAGGCAGACTCATTTGAGAATACCATACCACTGGTCTTGTATCTCTTTCATCTGCTTTACTTTTTCAGGAATTACAAAAAAAGGTCTGTTTTCTCTTCCCATTTCCAACAGGATAAGATTGTTGTTGGTGGTAGTTGTTGTTGATTTCCCCCTTCTTCTACTTCATTTCCAATGTCCTGGAAGCCAAAAGCCTACTTTCTTAATAAAATACATTAAATTCTTAAAGTATCTGCTCTGTTAATAGCCATAGCTGAAAAATTCAAGGAAGTCCAAAGAAAAGGCATGTGAGTTTCCAAGGATCAGATACTCCCATCCTTTACCACTTAGCTAGAAAAACAATCAATGACTAATAGTGGAAATTGAGCAAGAATAGACTCTCAGCACATTTGCCCAAATACCTCTTTTTCTTACCTCACCCAGCTTCTATCCCTGAGTACTAATCGTCCTGATGTGGCAAAAAATTAAGTTAAATTAAATTAAAATAATACAATAAAAACCCACCTCTTTCAAAAGATGCAGGGAAAAAGTAACTTTATTGAAAGTACATATACATAAACATTTTTGTACTATACATGCGTGCTGCTATTATTCCAACAACAAATCTTCGACAACTATCTTATCAGTTTTAATTTGTAGTATTAAGCTGGTTTGTATGTGATAATACTGGTGTATTTGTTCTGTATTTGAGTTTTAGACTTGTGCCTTCAATAGGGGGTATTTGATCTCTGAGTTATCATAAGGATGACCACAATAATAATTTAATGCAATAATAGCTAACATTCATTAACTGTTTTAAAGCTTTCAGAGTATTTAGTGTTATTTCATGCTTACAACAACTCTGTGAGCTGGGTAATAGGAATATTGGAATGAACAGGACTAGGTTTGTTATTTCAGTGGATTTCCCAAATGGGTAAATTCCTTCTATCCAATGCAAATTGATGCCTTCTTTGTACCTTTGAGTCTTGGAGAGTTTCTAGGGCACTTTGAGGCCAAATGAGGGTCATACAGGTAGTGTATGTCAGAAATGGAACTTGGACGCAAGTTTCTTACTCCAAGGCCATCACTCTATCTACTATAACATGCTTATTACTCCATTTTACCGATGAGAAAACTAAGGCACAGAGGGACTAAGTGACTTCATATAGTCACAGGGTTTTAGAAGGAAAAGCACTTTGGAGACCTTCAAATGCTATGTAAATATATGTGATTATTAACCATGATGGTAAATATTTGAGTCATTTTATTGACTTTGAAATGTAGAATTGAACCCATTGAAGCATAAAAGATGGTGTTTTTATTCCCAATCTGAATTTTCTAAATGAAGTTTGGGTCTAGTTGATTTTGGTTTCTGAGTAACCTAGAGGATATCGATGTATAATTTGGAAGGTCACTATCAGGAAATGTTACCCTATCTTAATTAAGAAACTATATCTTAAGGGGCAGCTAGGAGGTACAACAAATAGAGCACAGCCCTGGAGTCAGGAGGACCTGAGTTCAAATCTGGCCTCAGAGGCTTGACATTTACTACCTATGTGACTCTTGGCAAGTCACTTAACCCCAATTGCCTTGGCAAAAAAAAATAGAGAGAAAAGAAACCATATGCTATCTAAAAAACAGGTACCCTGCTATCTTCAGCACCCTGGCCAATAGATGCTTTGGTATCAATTTGGGTGGGGGGGGAGGGGCAGGGCAAATGCTATTTATTATCCATGCTACTGTTCAAAGGAGTTTAGGTTTTCATAGGAGATCTTCCATCAGAACCAAACAACCCATAAAACAAGATGGTGGAAAGTATCTATATATTTCCTAATCACCTCTAAATATGACTGAAGTCCATTGCCATTGGGGGTGGGGGTTGGGGAGAATTACATTTTCCAGCTGCATTAAAACTTCAAAAAAAATCTTGACTATGTGGTAAATGGCAAGGTAATTCTATAATGGAATACACAGGCTAATGTCCAGGCAATAAGAAATTACCAGCCCAACAGTCCATGGGAAAATCCTAAGGTTTTGATAAATTACAGGTGAAAAATATTGGATGACTTTATAGGCTCTGAATCCTGAAATTGATGTGAATCCTGAAAGTTGATATGTGTTGTTCCAGGTCCATTTAAAACAAAAGAAAAGAAAACAAAGCAAAGTAAAATGGTGAGCATCTTCTGTTCTTGAAAAGTAAATCCTTGAGTTTCTTTGAAACTTTTTAGCCACTCATTGCTTCTTCTGGTAGATTTTGAAATTATGTTAATTGATAGAGGAAGGGGTGGGGGGGGAAACATTGGTAATGGAATAAAACAGAATGTTGCTTCTTAAAGCATCTGGTGCAATCTGAGCCATTTCAAAGTGCATCATATGAAATAAAGATCAGAATAAGCAATGCCAGACTGATTACAAACAACATGGGTCTCATTAGAATACGTCAGCCTGATTGCTAGGCGGTGATACACTGCAGATTCCCAGACTAGAATTGACTCCTATGTATTATGGGTAATGCACACAGTTTCTATGGAAGGATATCAAAGCAACCTTTCTCTCGTGGCTGACTTGTCCAGCCAAGCACAAAGCAGCAGACATGTTTTGCTATGCTGGTTTTAACCCAATACTTTTGGTCCTAACTGTGTTTTCTTTTAAGAGTTTGTCAAATTTTCTGTAGAACTGTTGTAAACCCCAAATTAAGTTCCGGGCTACTGCCAGAAATAAGATATGTCAGAGGCCTATTACCCGTTGGATTGAGAGGCAGTCGATGGCCCAAGGGCACTTCCTCAAAAGGGAAAGGGTAAAATAACGGAGGTCAGGGCCTGCAGTGTAGCTACAAGTCTTAATTAGGTTGTTGATTTAAGTGTACTATGCACTTTTTCATTGTCACAATCTATTTTGATTTTTCAACATGGTTAGAAAAATTCAAATCTCAGCCAGGGCTGCAACTTGTGCATATGTGGCCCAGCTTAGTGCTTAAAACATTGGCCAAGATATTAAGAACTAAAATTTTACACTGTGTCCAGAAGCACTATCTTCTGAATATATGGTCACTGGATCCAGGTGGCTCTGGAGGAGAAAGTGAAGCTGGTGACCTTGCACAGCCCTCCCTCACTCAAATCAAAGTCAACTGCAAGTCATGCCATCATTTCCCTGATGCTATGGTCCTCTTCAAAAACAAAGGACAAACACAACAATGCTCCAGGCACTGTGTTAAGTGCTGAGGATACAAAGAGAGAGAAAAAATAGACTCTGCTCTCAAGGAGCTCGCCATCTAATGGACCCTATTGTGTTAATCATCGTAGGTAAAATTCCACTCCCTTTCAAAATGGGAGCCTTGGATAAGTAGAGAAGAGCATTAATGAGGGGTCCCCCCACCCCATATCCTGAGATAAGTAGAAGTCAGCAGTCCTAAGTTTTAGTTCTGGCTTTGCCCCTGTCTGTGGGGTCTTAGAAGTCATATCAAATTTTCTCCATTTCCACCCTTGATAAATGAGGAGGTAAATGAAAGTCTTTTCAAAAACTAGATTATTTGAATTGGTTATACTATTACCAGGGCTGCTTCTCAGTGTGGTAGAAAGGGCTAAATTCAGAATCAGGAGACTTGGGTTTGGATCTGCGCTCTGACTCTTACTAGCTGTGTCATTTTGAACCAAAAAGTCCGTCTGTCTGAGCCTGAGTTTCTTCGTCTGTAAATATTTGTACTACCTACTTCACAAGGTGGTTGTGAGGAGTGCTTTGTAAACCTTAACATGTTGTAGAGATGTAAATTCATATAAGGATTTTTCTTCTGGTTCAACCCTATTATTTAATGGGTTTAAGGAATGCCTGCTGTGGAAACTCCCTCCAGTAGACAGATCAGATAACTCATTTTCCACTTCTCATCTTAGAAAATTGCTTGGGACACAAAGACATCCAATGACATGCTCAAAGTCACCCAGCCCATATATGTCAGAGGTGAAGACTTAACCCTAAGTCTTCCAGAGTTTCAGGTTGACCATCTAGTAACTATATCATGCTGTCTCTCTTATTATAACGTACATAAGAATATAACTTGCATTGATTTCAAACTTCAAAGTACATCTAAAAACAAACAAAACATTTAGAACTATTTTTCTTCCCAACTTTTTGTCCATTTGCTTGAAGAATAGAAAAAAAAAATTGTTCTCACAGCTACTAACACAGGGTAAGTCACTGTGTCACTTTCCTTTACATTGAGTAAGTCATTACCCCTTTGTGCTTCACTTTTTCCATCAATAAAATAGTACCAAGGCCATGTTTGCATTTACTAGGGTAGAACTGATTGTTACCAAAAAAAATCATCAAAGTTTAGAGATAAAAAGGACCATATCAGCCCAACCTTCACTTAAAACTCACAGAAAGTTAATTCCAGAGAGGAAAAGCAACTTGAGAATCCCAGAGCTAGTCTTAGATCTTGCAATTCAATTAGTTTGCGGCTCATTAAAATGGTTTCACCAATGTCAAGGGCAAGTTGGTTTCATTTCTAGTTTCACACGAATCATGAGCACCTGTGTAACTGAAGTGAGTCTGCACTTCCTTTTACTCCTGGCTGCTTTCTCTCATCACTTTCCTACTATACTCCTGCT
This sequence comes from Trichosurus vulpecula, assembly GCF_011100635.1. Lineage (NCBI taxonomy): Eukaryota > Metazoa > Chordata > Mammalia > Diprotodontia > Phalangeridae > Trichosurus > Trichosurus vulpecula. Next base: position 278,481,164 of record NC_050576.1, on the reverse strand, counting down.
TGTCGTGGTGCTAAGGCTTAGTCTTTCCTTTTTTTTTTTCTTTTCCAAGAGGTATAAGTCCACCTTTCTTGTGAAAAGAACACAATGAAGTAAAAAAGACTGACTAGTCCCAGCTCTAATATAAATTGTTTACGTTGTACAGTGAAAAGAACACTGTTTTGTAGTCAGAGGTCCAGAGTTTGAGTCATACCTCAGAGAACTCAGAGGACCTGGGTTCAAATGCTAGTTCTGCCACTTGTTGAAATGTATACTGAAAGAACAAAAGCAAGCAACTAAACTACTCGATTTTAATGACCAAGATTGTCCCTAAAGAAAAGATGAAAAAATTACCCCATTCCTCTCGTCTTCCTTCATCGGAGAGGACCATGGTGGACCATGGGGTTGGAACACTGTCAAACTCAGTTTGGATATTGTACTTCTTAGCTGGTTTTCATTAGTTTGCTGAGCTGCTTTTCCCCCCTTGTCTTTCTTTTTTGTACCTTTATTCGTTGCAAAACATGGTTCACTGAGTAGCCAAAGCAGATTAGGGAGAGGGTGATAGGCAGAAGTGAAGATATCAAAGTCAAAGGAATCAATAAAAATAATTTAAATGACAAGGTTGAACTACATGACCTCTAAGGTCTTTTGCATCTGGATGTCTATGATCCCATGACCTTCGTTCTTCCTTGTCTCTCACCGCTTGTCTCATATTGCTGCCTTTTTTTCTGTTTTAGTTGATTGACTCCTTGTCTCTGGGACTATCTCCTGGCTCTGCTTGGTTAATTATTAGCTTCTACCTATAGCACCTGAACATCCTCAGGGGAAAAATGGTCTGTGAGAAGACCTGTCTGAGGCCTTTATGCTTAAAGCATGGAAACAATAATTAGGAAAATCATCACCCCCTCATCTATGAGATATGGTATCTAGGTATCTGTGAAGCAACAAGCTATTTGGTGCTTTTAGTGAAAAGCAAAGAAGGAGAATTCAACCATAAATTAATTCTTACTAAACACAGTGAGGTAGGTACTTAATTTATGGTTGGGCCACCCATATTCTAGCAAGGATAATCAACACATAATCCCTGTAGTGTAAGTCTCACTAACTGGAAAATTATGTTGTGAAAATGAATGAACTGGTGCATGTTTCTGGGGCATATGTGACTTGACCAAGTGACCCACCAAAGCCCACTGATGAAACAGTTGAGCAAACTTGGCTGTGGGAGCTTGGGTGATTCTATTTAGCAAACATTGATTAAATGTCTCTTACATGTGAAAGCTAGATGGTTCAGTGGATAGAACATTGGGCTTGGAATCAGGAAGACTCATCTTTCTGAGTTCAAATGTGGCCTCAGACACTTATTGACTCTGTGACCCTGGGCAAGTCACTTAACCCTGTTTGCTTCAGTTTCCTCATCTGTAAAAATGACCTGGAGAAGGAAATGGCAAGCCACTTCAGTATCTGTGCCAAGAAAACCCCAAAATGGGGTCACAAGAGTTGTATATGACGGAACAACAAGAACAGATGAAGAGCTGTGCTAGGTCCTGTCGGGAAAGTAAAGATGAATAAAAGACACTGTCCTTGCCGTCAAGAAGTCCATAGTTTAATTATGGGAGATGGTATGTTGTACACACATAGCCATAACAACCATGAATGGAATTCTTTCTAGCCAACGTGATTAAGAAATACTTTATGGAAGGGGTGCATTTGAACTGCATCTGGAGTCAAAGATATTCTCAATGTTGAGAAGTTTCAAAACCAAAATTTCAAACCAATGTAATCAGCCTGTAAACCAGTTCTAACTTCAACTCTTATGCATCTTTGAGACCAGACACTTAGGTACTTTCTTCAACTAAACTGCCAAGCACTGAAACTCTACTGCAGAGAGAGCAACTCCAATGGGCTGGCCACATTGTTTGAATGCCAAATGTATGCTTGCCAAAAAAACTACTTTATGGAGAACTCACACTGGGCAAGCACTCACATGGCAGTCAGAAAAAACAATTCAAGGACACTGTCAAGGTCTCTCTGAAGAACTTTGGAATTGATTGAGTGACATGGGAGACACTGGCAGAAGACTGCCCAGCATGGCGTGCCCACATTAAAGAAGGTGCTGTGTTCTGTGAGCAAAGCAGAATTGAAGTAGGCCAAAAGAAATGCAAGATGTGCAAGTTTAGAGAATCCATTACCAGCATTTACATGGACTATTTGTGACTGACCTGTGGGTAGAGCATCCCAAGCTCCTACTGATCTGATCAGCCAGTCAGATGCACTATAACTTGACTCTGACATAGTGATGTCATTTTGTTCCTCTTCGAGAGCAAAGGACAACAACTAGACATCTTTGAGAAGTAACCAGTGTCTGAGGGAAATCTTAGGATCAAGAGTTAGAACTAGGAGGGAGCATGGAGGCCATCTGACCCAATTCCCCTATTTTCTGCATGAGGAAGTTCAGACATGACTTCTTGTGGTCACCCAGAGAGCAAGCATCAGAAGTAGGGTTTGACCTCCTAATTCCAGGACTTGCTCTCTCTTCACTATATACTACATTACCTCTCTAATTTGATGGATAGCTGCTGCGGAGCTATAGGTAACTGAGGACTGACTTACTATGATAAAATATGAGAGTCAGTGTCACTTGCTTTGGCACCAGGGTCTCTCTGGAGCCTCCTTTGGGAGGAGTGTGAGTGGGCACAAAGGCACTGTTTATAAGGAAACATTTATTTGTAAGTAAGGAGCTGATCTCAAGCTTAGAAAAATTCAGAGATCTGTAATACAAAAGTAAAGAATAAAATTTAAAACGTGTGAGAGAGCAAGGGACAATAAGAACACTATGTTTACAAGTATGAGGCAAGGGTCCATGTGGCTCAAAGTCTCTCACAGTGAGGAGGGATATGTTGTTTTCCCTATAATATCAGATTCAAGATTAGAGGTATCTGCCCATCGACCTCATCTCTACAAGATCTTCAGTGTTCTTCTTTGAATCTAATCTTCCATGAATTCCATGAATCTAATCAAATGAGATAATATATGCAAAGTCTCAGACCACACTCTAGCTATGTGACCCTGGCTAAGAGATTTAATGGCTTTTTTTCCTCAGTTTTCACATGCGTGAAATGGGGATAATAGAACTAATTATAATAACATGATAATAGTGCCTACCTCCCAGGGTTGTTGTGAATATCAAATGAGATAATATTTATAAAGCATTTTGCAAGCGTTAAAGAATTATATCAATGCTAGCTAGCATCTTCAAAGTACTTTGCAAAATTAATTAATGCTTACAAGTGCTTTGCAAACCTTAGTGGTTTTATCATTAACTCTTCTCAAATCTAGTGATGTTTTCCACCTAGATGTAAGTAACTCCATACTAATGGCTTTCCATGTAGAATAAAAGGATAGACTTGTCTAGTCCTGAGGAATTAGAGTGGACAGAGGGCTGGTTCTAGGCAAAATGCTGAAAGAAGTAAATCTTTTCTCTCTCTCTCTGTTCTGTTCCTTGGCTTCTGTCTTCATCCCTTCTCTCTTCTAAACTCCACCCTGGGCTCTTTGCTTCTTGTCAAATAATTTCTTTCTTAGGGCAAGACTGTCATACACACACACATACACACACACACACACACACACACACACACACACACACACCCCAAGGGCTCTCTGAATGTTGACAAGAAAACCAAAAGCCTCAGAGCTTAAAGAATTGGACCATTTTGTCAAATTGCAACCATTACTACTACTTGTGTGACCTCTAGAAAGTGGCTTGACATCTCTGGGCTTCAGGTTTCTCATCTCTAAAATAAAGGTGTTGGACTAGAAGGCCTTTCCATAATAATTTGGTGATCTCCAATAAAAAAGTGAGTTCCTTGAGGGCAGGGACTCTGATCTTTGGGTGACATTTCAGAGAGGTAGTAGAAGAGGTATTCTGGGAAAGGGTTGTTAACTTTGCCTACTCAAATAAAGATTCCTACTACTCACCATAAAGTGCCAATGCTAAGAGGAATCTGACCTCATTTAGAGCAATCACCTCATTTTACAGATAAGGACTGAGACCAGGAGAGGTAAGGTTCTTGTCCAAGGTCAAATAGTAGTAAATGGCAGGTTGAGGAACTAGAACTCAGGTCTTTTGACTCCTTAAAGCACTAGTTACTCTATCCATTTTTAAGAATGGCCTTGGATAGAACCCTTGGAGCAATCATCAGGAACAGGAATGAGACCTGCCATGAGATCCCTATTTCTAATCTCTTCCAGGTTAAGATTTGATGCTTTAAAAAGGCTCACTTCTCCCCTATGCCTTCTGACATTCTCCTTCTGATACTAACTTCTCTGATGATGCAGTTAGAATCATGATGACTGTCTTCAAATAAATGATAAATGATGTGGTATTGAAGTTTGAAAGACCTTGCTGCTCAAAACTACTGTGCCATCTGGGGATGCCTGGCTGTTCTATGTGGTATATGAGTCATATACACCAGAGGACAGCCCCTCTGCAAGGTGATGGCCTGGTGGAAGTCACCGGGTGGCAAGGATGCTGAGGCTTGGTGATCTAGCAAACTGAGGTCCATTCGCTATTTCCTTGTTTCTGAGGGTGGAGCTGAGGTGGATATGCATGCTCGTGTTATGTTAAGTTGGGGCTACTTCGAGCTTTTATACTTGAATCATGAGCCCATGACAAATGCAACACTATAGATTCAGAGGAAAAAATATTCACAGAAATATCTTAGTGCAAAAAAGCTGAAAAGAAGCAACTCTATTCCTTGTTGGTACAGCAACTACTTTATTATTTTCAAATGCAAACTTTTGCATTAAGTTTGCTATTCTACAATTTTACAAACTAGGTATAAAAGACCATAAATAAATGACATAAGTTATGTGTACCTAAAGTCCAAATAGGAAAACAAATGACAAATTAAAACAAAATAGAAAATCTATGTCTAACTCAGAGATCACTCAAACTTATGGACATTTATGAACCAAGCAATGGTCTGTTAAAAAAATTTTTAGCAGGAACTAAATTATAATATGCCTTATACATTCTAATTTTAACCACAGTCCTTGCATATTCCAATATACTTGCAGTGATACAAAAAAATAAATGCACTCTTTAGTTTTTAGTGTCGATGTTTGTTCTTGGTAGGAGAATGTTAAATGAAAATATTGCTTTCAACAGTCTCATTTCCTGGTGAGAATTTTTTTTTGTCTTCAAACATATACATGGATATAAGTGTGTATGCATTAATACACATCTCCATCACAAAATGAATACAGCAAGAGATCTCAAAGTATATTTACCAGCAGTGTCAAGAGCACAACCTTCCCCTAGCCCGCCTCTCCCTTGACCCCCAACATACTGGAGTTTGCTTAGTAGAATGTCCCACTGATAACCTCTTCAATAACAAGGGGTCAGCAGACAAACACTGGCATCATTTAATTTGGTCTGGGGTAAGGTGAGAGATTAATTAAAGCTGCCTTGTTCATGATTTGATGTTAATTTGCTATCTGAGCATGCTGCATTTGTGTGACAGCTCTCAGATCACAATTGATTCAACTCAATTAAAAAGAAGACATTTATTAAGTGCCTACTATGTGCAAAGCACTGTGCTGGGTTCTAGGGAGATACAAAGTAGAGCAAAAACAGGGTTGCTTATCCTGTTCTCTGCTTCTAGCACAGTAGATCTCTTTGGCCAATTATCTACCCCTCTCATTTTAGAGATCAGGAAATAAACTTATATTTGAGAGAGAGTCTGCTCAGAGCATCCTATGGTTTATAGTTTATACTATTATTTTCCAAGTATCTATTTATAGGCACTTCCCTTTAAAAAAATTTAAGGGACTAAGGAGGGGTATCACACCGGAAAATTAATTTTGACTCTCTAGTATAGTTTCTAGAGTACAGTCCCCCACACCCTGTCTGACTACAATCAAGGTTGGTTGATGGTGGGTATAGGTTCAGCATTTTGCCTCTTGTTAGTGGTGGTTTCTATCCTGATACATGATGCTATAGCAATCTTTGCAACCATCATGCATGGCAGTCGCTTAACTGAACCCACAGAATGGCAGTACATTGGCTGGAGTTTGGTATACATTTCCCGTCTAAGAACGAGTAATATTTGTCAACACTCAATCTTCACATTCTAGACCTCGGATTCTAGATGCTGGTGCCATTGTGAGGGCCATAGGAGTTTATGGTAGATTATTTCTCTTTACAAAAGTAACTTTCCATGAAAATTTGGAACTTGGAAGTGCTCGAAGCTACTCAGCGTGGACCCAAGAGTGTACCCTCAAGCATCACTGGCATGTAGTTTTCTGTGATGATGGGAGACAAGCTATTAATTACAGGACACAACCTTCTTAGCATCTGACGCTGATGTCAGAGTGCAGCTCTGACTATATATGAGAATTGCATATATTTGTTCACATTTAACAAGTCCATTTATGCAGGAAAATAGGCTTATGATCTTTTACATTTCAGGTAACCAGATACCGATCTCACCCCCTTCCCTCTTTCAATAAGTGTGATTCTGAGAATGACTTGAATCAGAATTAGCAACATTGATGGCTGCTCGAACACCTGAACAGACTTTTTTTTCATCAATTGTTCCGTAACTAAGGTGAAAGTGCCTCCTTCTTAGGCTGCAGGATTATTGATTAAGGTTAGCGTGGCAGCTACAAAATACACTTAGAGATACAGGAAACTTAACACTTCTGTGTCTTCTTGCTAGTATGAAAGACATAGTCTACAGACCTACCATCTCATGTAGTTTGTCAGCTTGGATGTGGTGGAAAGCAAGCACCCTAGGAGGGGCTTTCCAAAACATCCATGGGCAGTTCTAAGCATGAGATAATACATGTACATACATGCCTGTACTCACACTCATTCACGTGCGCACGCACACACACACACACACTCATCCCTATGTACACACATCAAAAGAGTCAGCTCATTATTTAGTCTAGAAAAAAAATATATTTATATCACTGCAATGGCACATCTCGTGTAAAATGTAACTTCAGCAATGCATATACTAGGCAGCTCCCATGAACTGGCTTTGTTCTGCGTGGTGGCACCTGATTTGGCGTCCATGTTAAGACCTGTAGTGTTGGGTCACTTGCCATCATCCAGATGCAGCAGTGACATACAGGGAAGAACTATGGAAATATGTATAAATAAAATCATAACAAGGAGAAAAACAGGGACTCTGCAGAGCTAGCGCTTCAGAACAGTACATTCCTCAAAGTGACAGCTGGAGAGAATAGATGCTGAGCCTAGGTTTGATGGTGGTGTTGGTTGTGGTGATGGTGTCTTCTTCCAACGTAAAGAAGGAAATCTGAAAGTCACATGCTTTAGCTTTTTAGGGACCAATGCTCTTTTTTGTCCAGTGTCTCTGCCCCATCCCAAACTGCTGCGGCTGAAGCAGGAGGCCCGTGGAATTTGGAACGATTCAAGTTTAAGTTTGGCTTCTTGAATTTTTTTTTCCCCATGGTCAATGTGATCAACGGGAAGGGCTGTGAGGCCAAAAAAAAAAAAAAAAATCCACTTTCCCTACAAACAGAAGAGAAGACAGGAACATATTAGACAAATGTTTTGGCAAAGTTTAGAGATAGACACAACTAACTTTGAGCCTTCTCTACAAAAAGATCTAGACAGAAAATATGATGTGGCGAGTCAGGCAGCAACCTCTAACATGAAATGGAAAAAAGGTCTTCAGGTTCTCATCTTAGCTTAGTCATGCAATCTTACCGAACCTTTCTTTCTATCTTGGTTTTTTCTTCTAAACAGTAGGAATAAAAATACTTAACTATCTCAGAATCCAACTAGATGATCTCTAGGGTCTTTCCCAATTTTAAAACCCTACATTCCATAACTCTTTGTGGAGAAGTGTTAAGCATCTAATTGCAGAACATGAAATAATCACATTAGATTTTCCCACTGTAAACTTCTTGATGTCAGGGGCTATATCTTATCTAAACATTATCTGCCTAAGCATGCAGCAAAGTGTTTATATATGGCAGGTACTCAGTAAATTTTTGTTGAACAATTGAATAAATGAATGCTTCTAATACGGTATAAAATCCCAAAGTATCACAGTATCGAATTTAGTTGACACCACCAATTCCAAGTGAGAAGAATTTATTATATTATATGTGTGTGTGTATTGATTCCCCAATAGATCGAAAATTCCTTGAGGGCAGTGACTAATTTTTTTTACTGTGTTTACTTGCATCTATAACCCATACCTAGAATGTACTAGATGCTGATGAAATCATTTTTTTGACTAATGACAAAGTACCAACAAATAAAAGATAACATATTAGACAATAAGATGGCTCTTCAAATGAATTGTGTGACACATAGTAGGGAGAGAGAGAGAGAGAGTGAGAGAGAGAGAGAGAGAGAGAGACAGAGAGAGAGAGAGACAGAGAGACAGAGAGAGTCGAGTCAAGGATGGTACCTGACTGGGAGGATAATCATATCTTTGACAATAGTTGAGAAGTTAGGAAGAAGGGAGGGCTTGGGGGGAAAAGATAATATGTTCAAGACTTTGTTTAATTGAATTTAAAATATGCTTGCTTATACAAAAAGAGCAAGTCCCTTTCTGTACTACACTACGTTAATGAACTTGATTTCACCCCTGTCTGGCACGTCTCAATAAAACACTCTGAATCACCAGTGAAAGATAGATGAATGATACTACAACCACCTTGGATTTACATAGCACCTTTCTTCTCAGGGGCTCAGGGTGTTTCACATAAGAATATTTCCTATATCTTTACAACATCCCTGTGAGCTAGCTAACATATCATTACTAGGCTATCATTATCCTTAATTTTCAGGTAGAGAGACAGAGCTACCAAAAATGCTAAGTGACTTTCCCAGGGTCGCACTCAGTGGATGAGGGGGACTGCTGGATTCTCAGGCTTAGGCTGTGTTTTGTCCCCTCCCTCCCATTGCCCACATTTCTATTGTTGCTATATATTTACTATGATGCCTGTAGAATGTCAGTGGGAAAGGTAGGCTAAAATACCTTTCTATATCCTTAGCCAGTAGCACATAGACAATTTGCAAAGGCTTTTTTTGTTGTTGTTCCTCACATTAAAGTTGTTAGAATAAGAAGGCAGCATTTCAAACAAATTCACTATAAAAATAGCTTCAACCTTGACCTTCATTTGCATCACCTACAAATCCCTTCTTTATAGAACTACTTACTGCTCATGAGAAAATTTTCTAATGCCAGGTTTCACAAGTGTAGAAATTTTGAAGAACATTTTGGAATCATCAGAAGTTTCTTTGTATCCCCAGGTCTTAGAATAGTGCTTGGCACATAGTGCTTAATGAGTACTTGTTTACTTGACTTAAATATCATGCAGCATAGTGGATAGATCTGGAATCAGGAAGACCTGAGTTCAAATCTGGCCTCAGATATTTACTAGCTGTGTGATCTTGAGCAAGTCACTTAACTTCTGTATGCCTCACCTTCCTCACCTGTAAAATGGGGATAATAATAGTACTGACCTCCCAGGGTTGTTGGGAGGATCAAATCAGATATCAAAACACTTTGTGAACCTTTGGGTGTTTTATAAATGTTATTATCATTATTATTATTATTTTATTGAAAATAGCACTGGATCTAGATTCAAATCTCACCTACTAGCTGGGAGACCCTGGGCAAACCACTTAATCTCTTAACCTCTCTGGACTTCAACCAGAAAATGAAGATAAAACTCATTTCACAGGCTGCTGTGGATATCAGCTGACATACTCTATGGTATAAATGTCAACTTAGCTAAAGTCAAAACAACTCCAAATTCTCCTGAATCTTCTAATATAAATCCTGGTGGTTGATTTTTTTGCTTGTTTTTTTTTTCTTTTTTTCCCCTTAAAAGATAACACCATGTCTTTGGAACTTGTTCACAGAAGGAGAAAATAAAATTCTCTATAGGTTTCCTGAAGGGAGTAGAAGGTCTGGTGACTCTGAACAAGTGAAAAACCAATGTACATTTGTCATATCTGCCCATGAATATCTAGGCCTCCTAGGCTTCAGTTGAAGAGGCACTAAAACATGAATCATTGGAACAGCTTTTTTTCAAAACAAATCTAAAATTCCTTCTGAACAGAAAAGATTTTACTACCAGTATTGCAAATGAGATTTGCACCCAACTGCCATCATTCAACAGCATCAAATTTAACATCACATACACTAAAGAAGTGGCTTTCAGGTTAAAGCCTAGAGGGAAATGTTGTTAAAATCAGACTGCCATTGTTTAGAGGTGATAGAAATGGCGTACATAAAGAAGTTGGATTTTCCCAGTTCAAAAAAAAAAAATCCAGGGTTTTGCTTTGGGGAATGAATGGAGCTCTTAGCAGCCAACAACTTGAAGAGGAATTTTCAAAACTATAGCTGAGGCGTGTGGAATGGAGCCCTTCGATGGAAGCCTTCAGGAATGAAAAGGGAAGAAGAAGGGGAGTATGTTGGTACAATCTCCGTAATGGGGCAAGTCAAGACCAGTTGTCCCAGATCCCCTAGTTGGGGCTTTCAGAATCGTTCCCTGTCTGGTCTTGTTTATTGCTCTTAGCATTAGTACATATGACAGGAAAGGAGTATTTTAAAAAAAGAGGTCCTTGAAATGTTTCTCTGGCAGTTATTCAGTCAATAAACATTTATGAAGTGCCTAGTATGTGTGAGAGTCAGAGTCAATAAACATTTATTAAGCACCTACTATGTGTCAGGCACTGTGCTAAGTGCTAGGGATTCAAAGAAAAGCAAAAGACAGTCCCAGTCTCTGCTCTCAAGGAGTTCATGTTCCAAGACCTCCAGGTTAGATGGAAGGAAAGGGGAGGCTCCTGAGATGTCACTCCATCAAACCAGAGAGGGGTGAACTGTTCCTCCTCTCCTTACTTTGGTGTAGTTTGTAGGATCAGAAATGTAGGCTACTCCTCTCCATTTCTCTTCCCAATATCTTACTTTCATGGACTGTCTGGGTTCCCCAAACCATAGGATCTACAAAATCCAAGACTAGCCCTAACCAGAGCTCTACCTTATTGACACAGAGTACATATTTGCCCACATCCTATGGTGTGTTCACCATTGTAGAGTCCTTCCTGGAGGAATATGTTGGACCAACTCCCCCAAGATCTGAAAAATGAATGCATGCAGAGGTGCTGCTGCCTATGGAAGGGTCTCAACTCCTCCATGAGTCTGAGTAGCCCATCCTTATAAAGCCTGTTTGCTTTCCTGTATAAGTTCTCCATGAACTTAATGCACATAACCATGTGCATCTACTCATTGTCAATACTTCTCTTTCATATGGCACATAGTAGGTTCTTAATAGTAGGCAGATAGATGGTTCAGTGGATAAAGTACCAAGTCTTGAAGTTGGGAAGACTCATTTTCATGAGTTCAAATCTGGCCTTGGACACTTATTAGCTGTGTGATCCTGGGCAAGTCACTTAACCCTGTTTGCCTCAGTTTTCTTATCTGTCAAATGAACTAGAGAGAGAAGTGGCAAAGCACACCAGTATTTTTGCCAAGAAAACTCCAAATGGGGTCACAAAGAGTCTGATGACTAAAACAACTCAACAACAACAACAATGGCTCTTAATGACTAATTATTGACGGATTATAGTCTTCTAAAATTCACGTTTTTAATTTTACCCAGAAGAAAAATCATCCCACTCACAAAAGTATTCTAGATTTTCTAAGCATCTGGGTCTGTTTATTCAGATAGACCTAGAACAGTATCATTTCTTATTTCACTAAAGGCTACTCTGACTCCCTGAACTATTTGTCAAGAAATATCTCTCAAATTTTGTAATGATGCAAGAAAAGCAACTAATTGACCTCTGACCCAACAATCACACTATACCAAAGAGATCAATGACAGAGGAGTAGATAGGTCCTTAATATAACAAAATACTAACAAAAAAAAAGCAGATTAATAATAGTGATCATTTGTGTAGCATTGTTGTATTGGAGCCTCACAACAACTCTGAGTCTGATGCTATTATCCTCATTTTACAGTAAGGAAACTGAGACAAGTTAAGTGACTCTCCCAGGGACACACAGTAAATGTCAGAGGGAGGATTTGAACTCAGGTTTTCCCTACTCTAAGTCCAAAGATCTATCCACTACATCGCCCAGTGACCACAAAAATGGATACCTATTGATCTTCTAAACAGCCTTGTTGCCTAGACCAGAGACCCTGGTTAGAATGTTTAAATCCCACCATCATGTCTAAAACTTCCACCTCTGGGCTCCTCTGCTTTCCGAATTGGAAACTGTCGCACCTGACCTACTATCTCAGCCAGGTTTCAGCCTTGCTCTGCTTCATTTCCCCAGTCCTCAACAGTCTTTTCAACAGACCCATCAGCCACGTTGCTGCCATTTGCATGCCCCTTCCCTGTCTCCTATCTCCAGTTCTTGAACCATTATCAAATCATTTTTTCCATTGTTCCCAGAAAGGGCCTATCTTTGTTCTCTATCATGGCCCTAAGTGTCCCTCCCAGGCCTGTATTCCCCTACCTCTATGCTGTATCTCCCTATTGGAATGCAAGCTTATCAAGTAATGTACTGTCTTGCTTTCTTGTATATGTAACCCTAGCCCTTAAAACAATATTTAGAAGACAGTAAAATCTTAATAAATGCTTTTTCATTCATTAATTCATTCTTAAGCAAAATAAATACCACGAATTCAAAGAGACATGCTAAGAAATGATTCAGAGTAAATGAAGCAATACTATAAAAATATGTCTACAATAAAGTAAATGAAAATATTAAAAGGCAGTTAAACATTTCAATTGCAAATTAAGTTAGTTCTAAAGTGAGTTTTATAGATCAGAGGTGGAGATGTAAAGAAGTAGGGAACTAGAGGTCTGGATTATTGTCTCATACTGTCAGACTTAAATGCTTTCTGGGGTGGGATTCTTTGTAACCAGGGCAGGTTCAATGACATGGGTATTTCCAATACTGGGAAATAACTGTGATTTTCTTTTAATGCAAATGGTAGCAATAGATAATAGAATATATATATATATATATATATATATATATATATATATATATATATATATATATATATATATATATATATGGAGAGAGACAGAGAGAGAGAGAGAAACAGAGAGAGAGAGAGAGAGAGAGAGAGAGAGAGAGAGAGAGTTGGATTGGCTTATTATAGAAGACTGGAAAATATTGGGGGGATGTTCTTTCTGGCTCAGCCAGAGTTATAGAAGGGCCATCAAAGGTAATCACTAGAATTTTGCATGAAGTGAGAGACTGAGAAAGGGCAAATTATTATCTTGCTTGAGCCCTGGGCAAGCTACTGGAGCTCAGAGTAGGGAGTACCTCTTCTTAGAAATATACGATTCCACTGTCTTACAAGGCACAGATTAAATAGCATGTTTATCAGGCAGTATTTCAAGTAAAGAGACACTCAACAGGGGTATACACTGGGGAGAAAAATGCATTGTTTGCTCTTTCACTGACCTTTTCGCTTTGTGGTTGCTTCTAAAAACAAGGGAAGTATGGAAGTTGCCAATCCAAGATTGTCAGAGGCAGCTGTCAGTAAGGTAGTTACAAAAATGTCCATAGCGTTCATAGGATAAGATATTATATGGCACAGAAACAACTAGAAAAGAAACAGACCTCATTTGTAGAGGTTTCGGTATGTTATGTTTTTCCCTGTTTTTTTTTTTCTTTCTTCCTTTCTTTTCCAGTAATCCACAAGGCAGCTTAAGCCTGGCCCCAGCCGAGCACCTATGGCGAGGCACTGAGCAGCCACATGGTATTTTTCACGGAGATTTTCCCTCAGTATCTATGATGCCCTGTAAGCCAAGATCAAGTCTGTAGAGGATATCCTGGGCAAATTCTTCATTCCAGTGAAAGATGCAGGAGTGTGATTTATCCCACAAATAAAATACTATGGATGTAATTCCAAGGGGAGAGGAGAAAGGCTGTGGGTAGAAGCCCAGCATCTGGCAACAAACACAACACCAAAAAACTTGGAGGTGATGTTATATTTATATAGGTACATGTATATTACACACTGTGGATCGACGGCAATATATTTTGAGAAACAATTTGTTCCAGGTCTGGTTTCAATGACACGTTGTCATTTCTATAGTGGAGGCCCACAGTTTCAGCAATTCCATCCACCAAGCAATGCTGCAGATTTTTATTTCAGAGGGCGAGAACGAAGTAAAAAAAGTGCAGGTCTTCAATTAAAGTGCATGGATGAGGTAAACTAATTGCAAGAGTTTTGAGTTTATTCAGTACTGGCTCAGACAGGAACCATCCTGCCGTGCATCTGTTGCATTTGGGTCCGCATTGCCTGGACGCTGTTCAAGATCTTGTTCTGGTGCGTGGCGGCCGTGATGCCGATTCTCGCCAGGTCACTGCATCGGGGGCAAAAGAGAGAAAAGAGGGCTCAGGTTCTCATTTCTGAGGCTGATGCAAACATATATTTGAATCAGGCACAATTAATATAGCACAACAAGGCAGGTGTAGAGAAATGTTTAATTAAGCAATTTAATGTAACAATGTAGATGCTTTGCAAAATTACGTTTGATCAAAATGAGAGGCATTCCATGTCATAATGAGCGAGATGAGTATGCAAGCTCCAAGCAAAATAAATAAATAAAATTAAATTAAATTTAAAAGACTGATTAAATCTAGATTTACCCTTTTTTGTTATATCGCTGAGTACTTACTCCTGGTTCATGTGCACCACAGCCTCGAGGGTGGTGTAACCGGCAGCTGTGAAGTTGTCCTTATACCGGTCCATTTTAATGGCTTGCAGCCAATCACCTACAGATACCACAGCAGAGAATTCAGGAGAGCTGGGATCCAACAAGGCAGTGTTGGGCCTGGAAATAGAATGAGAGGGGACAAATGGTTGGAATCAAAGGGATAACAAGACACAAAGTTCAAACTACCTAAAGATTACAAGTGTAAGAGGGAAGGGATAAAACCTCTGGATAACATGGTCTTTTTGTTCCTTTAAATGAGGGAGGAGAAAAGTCTGAACCTGTGATTTCAATTTCTGACGTGGAAACTGCCTACCCAAACTGAGCAGCCACTCGTGGTCTGTAACTTTAAGACTATAACTCACAGTCCAGATCTGTAACTTATACTCAGATGTTGCTCTAGATGAAATGTAATCATGAGATTTTTGCATGAAGTAAGAGACTGAGCAATGGGCAAATTGTTGCCTTGTTTGAGCTGTGGGCAAGCTACTGGGGCTCAAAGTGGGGGGTAACTCTACTTAGAAACCTATGATTTCACTGTCCTATAAGGCACAGATTAAATAGCATGTTTATTGGGCAGTATCAAAGTAAGGAAACATTTAATGAGTATAATATATGTTAAATCTGTAACTTGTAGTCTTAGAAAGATGCCCGGGGTACTAAGACTTTAAATGACTTTCCCTTGATCACCGGATCAAGTATTAATAAGAAGCAAGATTTGAACTTATATCTACTTGCCTTTGAGGCCACCCCACTATCCGTTGGATAATGCTACCTCTTCCAGATACCATAACTATGAAGTGTAATCTAAGGAATATGTGTGTGTGTGTGTGTAAATTTTTCCCTCTTACAAAGTCATAAGGTTATATGTTACCTGTCATATTTGTATTTTGTGTGTGTGTGGTTTTTTTTTAATTCAATTTTCAGGATTTACTGGATTTTCCAGTACATTGATGTTCATAGCTTTTATCATATTCTTTATCATAGCATTTACACCTTGGCTGTGCTTCTCTGGCCATATTCCACACAGAATGAGTTTGGCCCTCACCAGCATGACATATCATAGACTTGGGTTCAGCAACTATAGAAACCCCAGTGAAGTCTGAGTTGGGGTTGGGGAGGGGCCGAGGCAGAGGGCGGGAACCATGAGCCTGTAGCCTGCCAGACTTGAGAGAAGCACAGAAAACAGCAAGAGCTCAAGTCAAGCATGTTTCCAACCAGTTTTTCAGGCAAGCTCGGTTCATTGAAACAAACTTGGGACAGCAGGGAGTTAATCCCTCTTTTAATCAATCCATTCCTGAGCAGCACGTGTGCCAAGACTGGCGGGAATAATGGTCACTTTGATCATTGTTTGGGCTGTGGAATGTGCTTCTCATATTCCCTGGCTGGGGCTGCAAAATAATGATTTCAACAAATTCAATACACTTATTATTAGCTTATTTATTAGTTTATGTATATTTCATGCCAGGTGTTTTTTATAAGGTCACTGTCAAATGCTACCAAGGATCCAGACAGAATTCTTGGCATTCCTTATGGTATTAAGACATACTAGCATATTAATAGGACCTATTCGTCAGGGTGGTTGTGGTCTTCTTTTTGTTCATTGAATATTTACCTAATCCTACAGTCTCTATGTTGATAGTCATCTAGTATACTTTTACTTAGAACTAACTATAAAATCATATTGATGCTTGTGTATTTTTTCCTTGAAGACTCTTCAGTATTTCTGTGTGTGTATACATTTATCATATATAACTTATGATCTGTATGTTATGATCATAGTGGACTTAATTCAAAATGCTGAATATGGACAAAGGTTGATTTGCTTTGAATGATACCCCTAGTCTCAAATCCTTGTAGGGCAAAAATAAAACTGCATTTGGAGTCAAAGGCCTGGAGTTCGAATCCCAACTCTGCCACTCTGAGACTTTGAGCGAATCCCTCCAACTCTATGGCAAAGATGGGACCACTGAGGTCTAAATCTACATTTGTATGATCCCTCTCTCTTTTCTATGATAGAGTAAATCTGTCTATTGAAGAAGTCTTCAGTCTGGGGTCGCATAAACTTGTTTTTTTAAAATATATTGATGAATATATTTCAATATAATTTTCTCAGTAATCCTACATACTTTGTTTTGTGAATTTAAAAATATTACTTCTGAGATGGAACCACAGGCTTCCCTAAACTGCCAAAAGGATTCATGATGAAAAAAAAAGTTAAGAAGCCCTGGTCTATACCTTCCTCAATTCCACATCTTATAGGATCTATGAGTCAGTTTAGCATATGAAAAATATAATAGAGGGATGGGAAAGCTAATGGGGGGGATGGAAAAAACATACCCACTTTAGGGACCTTTTGGCTTTAGGGCAACAAAGAAAAAAACAACATGGCAAAATGAGAGAATGAACAATGCTCCCCTGGCAGAAGGGGCAGGAGTCCCTTGATATTATTATGCTCGTCTTCTGAAATAATTTAACCAAAAAAGTTGCATTTCACTTGTGAGCCAGCAAATGCTTTGTGAACCTCGTGGAGGAACTGAGATAATAATAGCCTCTTTGGTCAAATAGCCCATCTTTTCTTGAATGTACATGATAAATTATCATCCAGGAGTGCAACTGTTTAAAACTGAAAAATAGGTTTCCCCTGGTGCTATCCAGGAATGTCAGGAACAGAATTAGGAACAGCAACACCTTGTTTGTTACTTATCATTCCAAGAAAACATTCTGGGTAACCTGCCATATGTGCAGACATAACGGCTGTGATTGAAACATGGCCACTCTTCAGTGGCTATATCCCATCCACATTGTGGTCTCTCTTCTCCTGTCTTGGCCCCACTGACAGAGACCAAAAACAAGCTCAGGGATGACTGCTAATTGAATTTTGTCTTTTCCAAGGTGAGGTGACCACTGGCACGAAGACCGCTTGAACCGGGGATGTGAAAACTGGAGAGCACACTTCACAGAAATTCCTATCACCAGATCTTCTCTAATTTTGTCCCTAGCAAAAACCAGCTATCCAAAGTTTAAAATTAGTAAGCAAAGCGGGAAATAAGGATGAGCAAGGGAATTGTAAGCTTTCTTTCCTCCTCCTCCCTTCTAGTCCCCACTACTCATTTCCATAATAAAGCTACCTAGGGATGCAAAGGAGGCCTGACCATCCACTCTGTGCTTGCTATTCTGTATCTTATGCACTCAGGGCACTGTAGGGGGTTTATTCTAGAGAGATAGGGACATGACTGGTGATTCTACTGGTATCAGGAACTCCCAAGTGAGAAAACTCCCTTTACCAATGCAAGTCAGCATCTTCTGATCAACTCAGAGACTTCAAGAAAGTGTCAGACTCAAATTTAAAGAAATCCCTGTGGGCTGCAGATTGACTTAGAAAACTACAGATTAACATTACCTATGTGGTATTGTATTTTTACTTATAACATTCCCCATTGCCCAATTATATTTTAATCTAGTTTAGGCTGCACTTGGGAGTTCTGATGGAATGTGACATCTCCCTAAAGCTTTGAGAGGTCAAAGGACTTGTCCAGCGCAATGCCATCACTGTGTGTCAGAAGTGGGACTTGGGGGCATCTAGGTGACTCAGTGAGTAGAGCACCGGCCTTGGAGTAAGGAGGACCTGAGTTCAAATCTTGCCTCAGACACCTGACATACTTACTAGCTGAGTGACCTTGGGCAAGTCACGTAACCCCAATTGCCCTGCTTCCACCCTCCAAAAAAAGAAAAAAAAAGAAGTGAGACTTGAATCCAGGTTTCCCATGGCTTCAAGGACATCTTTCTAGACATTTTGGTGTGTGTGTGTGTGTGTGTGTGTGTGTGTGTGTGTGTGTGTGTGTATGTGTATATGTAAGGTTTAGGGTGTGAGAGGAAAGGGGTTGGGGCGAGAGATGCCAAACAACTGGGTAGGATTGGTTCCTCAGATGTATCGTGTGTGAATGTGTGTTTCTTTTTTGTATCTTTCTGATCTCATGAGTACAGGACAACAAGTTCCTTGGATTGAAAATATTAATCTTTGTATGCGCTGCTCTAAGACCATGCCAAATGTATGTGTGCATTGTTCATGGATGGGAAATGTAGCAGATACAGGTTCACAGGTTACATCACAGTCTTTATGTGGAAAGATTGTTTTTTTTTTGCTTGACAAAACACATTTCCTTTTTACCCTTTTTAAAAAATTAAATACTTTATTAACAACTTCATACAGAACATCAATTCAACTGACAAAATTGACTTAGGAACAATCCATACTTAATTAATTTCTACAGGTAAAGGAATCGTTACAAATTCTCATCACTCCCTCCCTGTAGGATTCTGATTGTCCATTCCTTCCCCTTCTTTTCTCTCATTTGGTTGTAAGTATTGTGTACTCTCTTCTTCTCCTCCTGCTTACCCCCTCCCCTTCTGCATTACATCTTTACAGATGAGTTTGTTTTTCTCACACTTGTCATTCTTAATTGCATTATAATAGCCCATTACAAGAATAGGCCACAATTGATTTAACTACTCTCCTATTGTTAGACATTTAAGAAGCTTTCAGCTTTATTTTATCTTTATTTACACACCACTATGAAGATCTTTAACCAGGTTGCCCTTTAATGGCACTGTTGGGTCTTTATGATGCTTTCAGGGCCTACTGTTTGCCCATTTTCTTTACCGATAATTTCTTTATCTTGCTCCCCTCATCCTTACCTTTCCTCTTCCCCCAAAATGTCTTATTCATGGGCAGTACAATTATTTTATATTTTTAACTACATTCTACAAGCTTCAGAGTATTGTCTTTTCCCCCTATATTATCTCAATGTCTATTCATTTTGGAAGCCAAATAGTAAGTACTAGAGGGCTAGAATTGCTTATCTGTCTTAGGATATGTAGTAACTTTTTTTCAGACTAACATTTCAATGTCTGTTATGTTGGAATCAGGAGAACAGTTTTTCCTTGCAAATCCAAGATCAGCCTCAGCTTTCTGTAAACAGTGACACATTTTTAGTTTCTAAATCATTTTTTTCCCTCCATCTCTTCTATACTGCCTCTAGGTAATTGTCCCTTTTCGGGAATTTGGCATCTTCACTTGGCATGGAACACCTTTCAAAACTGCACGCGATGTCCATTTTTCCTAAAATTTTCAAGACTAACTAGATTTACGTAACAGTTTCGTTGACTTTTTTTTTAAATCGTAATTATTCCTTTCAGCCCCCCAGGTGCTGAGCTCTTCAGCATTAACAAGGAATGCCAGCAAAAGCATTTCTCGAAAACAATCCCTCATTGAAGAAAAAGACTGCCCATACTGGGGATAGCCATGAAGCATCCACTAATAGGAAAACAGAATCCAAGTGAGGTGAGTTACTGCGTGCCTGTCACCTTCCATAGGTTCCCTCATCTATCACCATTACGTAAGCACCGCTGACCTGGAGCTCTCGGTACCCGTCCTCTTCAAGCTGTTGGGGTTGCGGATGAGTTTGTCCAACATGTTGACAATCTGTCCAAATTTAGGCCTATCACTTCTTTCCTTCTGCCAGCAGTCTAGCATCAGCTGGTGGAGAGCAATGGGGCAGTCCATCGGTGGAGGTAGCCGGTAGCCTTCCTCAATGGCTTTTATAACCTGTGCATGACAATACAAAGAAAGTCATAGGCTGCCAGACAAGCTGGCATATGGGCTCCCGATCCTGACCCTACTCTTATTCCTGGGCCTGGCTTGCCAACAAGCTGAAGGATTGGGAGCAGCTCCCAGTTCCATCTTGTTCACAGTGGCCAAATATGTCCCCTGTATCTCTGACCACAGAAAAGGAAGGTTGGGATTTGTCATGGGATGTTCCCAACTGGCAAGCATTCTCTATCTGAATACCTGAAGCAAGAGCACATAGAAATTTACCATTTTTAGAAAAACAAAGGTAGAAATAGGGAGAGGGCAGCTAGGTGGCACAGTGGATAGAGTGCTGGGCTTGGAACCAAGAAGACTTATCTTCCTGAAATCAAATCTGGCCTCAGACACTTACTAGTTGTTTGACCCTGGCCAAGTCACTTAACCCTTATACATATACATATATACATACATACATATATATATATATATATGTGTGTGTGTGTGTGTGTATGTATGTATGTATGTATGTATATCAGTTTCCTCATCTATAAAATGAGCTGGAGAAGGAAATGGAAAACCACTCCACTATCTTTGCCAAGAAAATCCCAAATGGGGTCAGCAACAGTCAGACACGACTGAAAGGACTGAATAACAACACTACCAAAGAAATAGGAACCTTGAGATATGATCTAGTCTGCCCTTTTACCCCTATAGACGTCTGACATAATCATACCCAAATATTACTAGGGAGGTGACATGAACTCTAACTTCTTTTTAAGGACCTCCCTCAGAAAGCAGTTCCAGTGTGTAATAACCCTCATTAAGACTTGAATCCCTCATGTTTCAGCTTAAGCCCATTTCCTCTTATTCTGCCAGAGCAGAGATTTTAAAAAGGATCTGGCTGATCACCAGCACCAGACAGGCCAGCAAAACAGTGATGGAGGTGAAATTTGTCTTTGGCATCTGTCTCCTTCCACCAGGGCCCCTGCTCTTTCATTCAGTATCCCCTCGAGTCTTCCAGGTACCTAGTTCATGACTCATTCCTACTCTCAGCTGGCTGTCCACAATCAGCCACTAAAGGTATTTACGGATAATCTTAGAAGGGGGTATTTATATTTTTTAAAGGATTCTCAAAGACCTTGGAGGGGGGAGGTGAGAGAAAGAGAGAGAGAGAGAGAGAGAGAGAGAGAGAGAGAGAGAGAGAGAGAGAGAGAGAGAGAGAGAGAGAAGGAAAGAATGCTGCATTAAGAGACAGAGGACACAGGTTCAAATCCCGGTTCTGACCTTAAGGAAATCACTTCTCTGGGTCTCAATTTTCTCATCTTTAAAATGAGAAGATTGTACCAGATGACTTGTAAGGGCCCTTTCAACTCTCAAGCAGTCATCCAGTGACTTTTAAAATGGAAAGAGAGATGGAATGACCAGTAGGACAGCGGCTTATTTTAAAGGAGAAAGCCCTTATCCCTGCCTCACCAAATCATACTCTATAAGGGGACCTTTTTCCATTTAATGAACCTGCCGATGTGCTATGTAAAAGCTCTTTTTTATACTATTATTGTCAGAATTCAGCCTTCACTTTTCCAAGTTCACAATCCTAATTCTTCTAACTTGTTCTCACAGGCACTGTTTTCCAAACACTTAACCACCTTCATGGTTCATTTCTGAATCCTTTCCACATTTCTAACATCTTACTTTGCAAGTATGGAACCCAGACACAGACAAAGCCCTCTGTTAGGTTGTGGCCAGTGCTGAGTGAAAAGAAAGGATAACTCAGAGTTTCTGCATCCTCTATCAGTAACCTACCAACCAACTCTTGTTTCATTTCTTTGGTCCTGGTAATGTCTTATAACCAAACATTCTAAGGGAGCTGCCATAGAGTTTACACACCAGCCATCATGGTGACCATAATGCTGATTCCTCAGCAATGTGACCCTTTGCTAAGAAAAGGTCATTTACACTTTCTGATACAAGCAGGCCTACGTCATGCCCACTAATGATAGTTTAACTCTGTTGTTGTATTTACCACTGCCCCCAAACCAATCCACTGTTCATTATGGCCAAGAGCTTTTTATTCTACAACCATGAAAAGCCAAGGCTGAATTTGTAGTGTTTGTTTTTCTTCCTCTTATATCTTTCCCTATAGTTGAACATGTTGAAACCTCATTGACCATTCCCATCAGCTTAAGAACTAAATTCCCATTAAAGACAAGGAAGTGAGAAGTGAGGAGTAAAGATTCTATCTGTTGGAAGACAGGCACAAAATTGGTAGGAATGTTAGCAGCTGTGGATCACAGTGAGCTGGGGGTGGGGAAGTGAGAGGATGAAAATGCATAATCTAGACTTCAGTAGGAGATCATATTGAAGGGTGAGGAAGGACAGTAATCTAGAACATAATCTTCTTCAGGGAAGGTACTGGTTTTATTTTGAATTTTTACCCATAATGCCTAGCATACGGGAGCATTTAAGAAACGATTGTTGAATTGGAATGGGCTCTTTTAGTACTTTTGAATTCTAGTTATATCCTTCTAGCTACTGGCCATGCCTCAGATCATGACTCAACTCCACATTTCAGGTGAAGGTTCTACACTCAACTAATGAAAAAGTACAGAACACTAGGGGGGTCTGGGACCAATGGTTGCCTACCACCATTTGTTATGTCAGACTTACACTAACCCTGGAGCCAGTTGGAAAACTACTTATGTCTCCTAGAGCACACTTTCTTAGTTTATTGATGACCGTGTCATGTAGCACAGAATCAGAAATCTTGCTAGCATTAAGACAGATTTACATCAATTTCTTTTTCTCAAAGTGCCAAAGTGCCAATAATTCTTGCTCATGAAGGCCATTCTTCAGTTGCATTTCCTGAGGTCAAGGTTTGTCCATATCTGTGCTGTCTGTTTCAAAATCACAAGAATTCACACTTGTTTTATACATTGTCTGGCCCAAAGCTACACACATGTAGATGTCCAGCTAATACTATAAGGATGACAATCTGTGTCTGTTGAAAACCTGCTGTTTCCTCTATATAATTTACAAAATTTAAAGGCTTAAAACAATGAAAAGCATATTCAAAATGATATAGAATAGGCAGGTCACAAAGTGAGACAAATCAGGCCTTCCCCAAAACTCCAAATTAGAAAGAATTAGCTAAATAGCTAAAGGCCTTTGTCAAAGCTACAAGTTTGAAAATAGACACAACAGGACAACGGACATCTGGAAATATTTTTAAAGGGTCTGCTCTTGTGGGAACGATACTCTGAGTCTCAGATGAAACTGAAGAAAGCTCAAAGAATCAAAATAAATATACAAATGCATGAGCTGCCCTTGGCTTGGATAGTTTACCTTTGGCTCTCTCTCTGAGCTTCCAACCTGAATCCTAATACTACAGGAAGCCACTTTCTGCTCTTTGCATAGAATAATTTTAGCAAACGATATATTATGCTACCCGTCACCACCACACAGTCTTTTCAAGGCTGTAATTATCTATCAGTTATGCTAGCTGCTGCCTTTCTTCCCATGTGCAGTGACTCTTCTTTTGCAATTTACAGATAATACCATGTCAACATTAACTACCCCATTTAATCGAGTTATTCAGATTCAGGGATCTTTTTTGACCCACAAAACAAGAAATGTATTAACTATTCTCTTAATCCAAAGCAATCTTTCACTGATAAAAAATCAAACACATCATCTTTCTTAAGCACATCTGGTTTTTAGATTAATTGTTAAGCCCCATGACCTCCTGTTGATTCAGGAGGGCAAGGGAGTCTTAGAGAGCCTTCACATGTGGAGGAAATTGAAAAGGATATCCTTATTTTTTTTATTGAAAGTACATTTTTGATGCCTTTTGTTATCATATCACAATCATGGGGGTAGAGGAGTCTTTTGGCTCCACTCCAGATTGAACTTCTCTTTTAACAAAGAAAAACAAATAAGCAAAAACACCCAATACAAAGACTACCTCTAATAATGCATAATATCCTTTTTTAAGAAAGGGTAGATTGAAATGGCAGCAAGATCTAACTTCTTGTCAACAGACTAACTTTTATAAAACAGGAGATTACACACATTCACACAATAACAACAACTTCCTAGAATGATTTTATTGGAATCCACTTTTCAGTAGCCTGATTGACATTTAGCATCTCTGGGCCTGTTTCTACATTTATATAATGGACTAATAAATAGTTATACTCCCTACTTCATAGAATTGGTGTGAGGAAAGCACTCTGTTAACTTCAAAGCACTGTATCAATGTGAATTGTTTTATTGTAATCCCTTTCCCCAAACAACTGAGCTCAAATTCCAGGTTTAATTTTTTTTTTAATATCTTCAAATCAATCTCCCAGGAAAGCAATTGGGACCCCGGTTGTTTCTGGCTTTTGGTCTTTTTCACCTGAGATGTTTGCACCAAGTTCTGTCCCCACAGAATCTTATTAGTATCATTATTGAGTGCTTTTCCTGCAATTGTAGGCACTGTGTGGATGCACTCCCTTATGAAATGGACTCAAAGTCCAGATGGCACAGTTAAAGGGATGTGCATAATTTACAAAGGGTCATTTAGTGAAGCTGTTTTTCAGTGTTCTCAAGGGGCAGCTTTCTGTTACTGAGATACTGGTGCAAGTTCTAATTACAACTTCACCAGAGTTAAAATATTAACCCCTTTTTCCCACTAACCCTAACTTTTTAGGAAATGTGTGTGAGGAATTGATGTTCACTTCACATTTGGGTATATTTAATTTTCCTATCCCCCAACCTTCCCCCCACAAAAGAATTTAATTTTGAAAGCTTATCAAGTGAAAGAGCTTGCTGATGCAGGTGATGCAATTTATTTCCTATATGCATAATATTGAATATAGAAGAATTTAGGTTCTCTGAAAGCAGGGAATGATTTTTGTTTGGTTGGGCTTTTTTGTTTCCTCTTAATCATCAGTAACTTACATATAGTAATAATTCTTGTTGGATTGGATGATCCTAACAATGCATTAGATTGATAGCCTTCATTGTTTCACAGGACACTATTCTACACCTTCCCCCACCCCCATTCCACACACCCCCCTCCCCCAACTTCTCCATCCCACAACACTTAAAATCTCATTCCAAACCCATTTGTTTCAGAACAGAGAACTTACATCCTGGTTGGACATATCCCAGTAGGGCCGCTCTCCATAAGACATCACTTCCCACATCACAATTCCATAGCTCCATACATCACTCGCAGATGTGAATTTACGATAAGCAATTGCTTCTGGTGCAGTCCACCGGATGGGAATCTTGCCACCCTATAAACATTGAACTATAAGTTATTTCCTAAGCACAACATTGACTCTGCAATTTCTGAATGACATCACTGTTTTTGAAGAGGACAGTAGAGTGTCTGGGACAGCTCCCAAAACAATTCCAGAAAGTAAGATAGCCTTGCTTGCTTCATCTAAGTTTTCAATGTTGAGAGAGGTAATTTCACCCATATGTTTCCTTTAGTCACAGGGACATGGATCAGTAAATTGTATCCAACCTCAGCTTAATAGTATGTCAGGGTGGTTTTGGTGGTGGTGGGTGTTACAAAAAGCAAGATGAATATGTCATCCACAACAGATAAAATGTAGAAGTGCATGTGCTCTTAGGAGATTGGGCCCTTCTCTTACTTTATTTTCTAGATGCATATTAATTTGGCAGCCTAAAGATCCCTGCTTTCAAGATTGCTTCGGCAATCATGAAATTGAGGCTAAACTGAAAATGGAGTATAAATACTGTCTCTTCTTCTTATACTATCATCATATGCCTTACTGAGCGCGAAAGGTATGTTCAAAGTAACCAGGAGAAGAAGTGGTAAGTAGGGTCTTAGAGACAGAAGAGAAGAAGCTAGCTAGAGTACTATATTAATTCATTTTTTCTACGAGCTGTCCAGCGTGGGAGAGGAGTAGGAAGGTGTGATTTCTTACTGAAGTTTTAAAAAAGGCAACTCTTCAAACCAAAGTAGAGAGCCATCTGTTAGAGTTTACGGGACGTTCTAACCGGTTATCTGATTCTCTTTTACCATAGTCATCTCATGCCAGAAATTTCTCTGTTTGTTTATGTTAATGTACAAGGTGTTTTTAATTGACTTTAAACTTTACTAGGGTACCATCTGGGGGAACTGATTCAAACTGAAGTAGTCCCATTTTAAGCTGTTCAGTGGAAAGAATCCAAAAGTTTCCTTTCCTTTATTATGGATACTAAAACAAGACTAGAGAGAGGGCAGCAAATGGCATTGTTTCTCTGCAGCTTCTTCTGAACAAGAACACCTAACACTAAAATTCTCTCTCTTCCTACAGGAACTACCACACTGATTTCTGCCTTTGCCTCCTAGAATGTTTGCTGTAACTGCTCGCCTTCAGATTATTAGAGAAAAAGGAGAGCTCTTCCCTGTTTTCTAAGTGAATGAACTCTAGATGCAAGACGGTACAGATTAGAATGGGCAATTACAGCCAGAGACACTGAATATTGAAATCAGGCTCCAGGCACAGATGGAAAATGGCAAATATTTAAAGGGGGTGGGGGTGGGGGGGAAGAAGGCTGGAAACTTTCTGCTTTGTGTTA
Source organism: Trichosurus vulpecula (assembly GCF_011100635.1). Taxonomy (NCBI): domain Eukaryota; kingdom Metazoa; phylum Chordata; class Mammalia; order Diprotodontia; family Phalangeridae; genus Trichosurus; species Trichosurus vulpecula. Next base: position 278,454,279 of record NC_050576.1, on the reverse strand, counting down.
ATTTTAATGGTGCTGGTCTTAATGGTCAGTAAATTGTTTTATGAGCTGCTGTGTTTATTCCATTAGTATTTTATACTCAGATTGCTAAGGCAGGACAGCAGACTCATTAACTGCCAACTGATAACTCTTAACTGTGCTCAAATCCCTGCTTATCTTTCAACAGTAAAATGCAGACCATTAGCAAGTAGAAAAAAAAATCCCCATAATGAAAACATTTTATAAATGCATATTCTATACATTTCACATTTCTTAACTAACCAAGTGGAGAAAAAAATTTTAGAGGGGAAATATTTCTCAAAATATGAAGACTTTAAAAGATCAGAGAGGAACAAAATGGAGAAAATATTCCCAGAGTGTCGTAGATTTAGAGGTGGGTGACATCTGAGAGGCTGAGTAACCCAATTCCTTCATTTGACAAAAGAAGAAACCTCAACCCAGAAACGTTAAATGACTTGCCCAAAGCCACACAAAAAATAAGTAATAGAGCAAAGATCCAAATCCAGGTCCTATGACTCTAAATCTAACTGCACAATGCCATCTCCTTCCTCCTCTTCTTTATTCTCTAGTTGTTGCTATCTTTAGGTTAATTTGCTAATTAATTTAATTAAGATTACTCCTCATCCAAAAAAAATGGAGATAGAGTCCATTTTGCTTAGTTAGTAGTTCTAGTGAAAGTTAACACATCTGGGATCTCTTTTCTTTGAGGCAAAATCCTTCTGAGAAAGATACCTTTGAAAATAGAGTAATTCCGTTTAGAGAACAGTCCAGTGAATTGAGGACTGTTTCAGATCAATTATTAATTTTCCTGACACACAAAAGGGTGATAGGTTTTTGGAGGCCACAATTTTCATCATCGAATTTTCAGAACAAAAATCCACTGGTACAAGACTTACCCTGGTTGTGTAAGCTGCTTCAGGATCATCTTCAAGAACACGAGACATGCCAAAGTCAGATACTTTACAGACCAAGTTGCTATTGACCAAGATGTTCCGGGCAGCTAGATCTCTATGTACATAGCTCATATCAGAGAGGTATTTCATCCCAGAACCAATGCCACGAAGCATCCCAACCAACTGAATCACTGTAAATCTTCCATCATTCTTCTGCCCCGAAAGGGTGGGGGGAAGGAGGAAATGGGGAAAGCTTCATTAGCACTATACCAAAATAAATTATTGCCAAGTATTACCAAGCTACCACAAAACACAGCAAACACCAAATTCTTTCTTTGCATTTCTGACCAAAGACACTAATTCACTAGGTGAATATATCTTATAATCTAGGTACAAGCTTCTTGTGATAGATGGAATTTATCCAATTGTAATGAATCTATGGCACTGCCAAGCCCACTGAAAGGGGATAAATCAAGCAGAGAACTGACTAATCATGGATTATTTAATAGTCTCTTTAAAAAATCATTGATCTTGTATTTCCTTTCTTCTCCTATCCCCACCCACTCAAAGTCAATAAAGATAGTCAAACATAAGTCATACCTAGAATGGGGGGTGAGTTCATTTACCAAGTGCAAACAATCTTGAATATAATATCAAATAGTCACATACCCTAAGGAATGCATCCAAGGAGCCATTCTCCATGTACTCGGTTATGATCATTACAGGTTTACCTAGAGTTTTCAGAAAGAAAAACATAATTCCTTGATGAACACCATCGTTAATGAGATAAAAATGGGCTATGCATGATTTTACTGCCAAGACACCTGTCTTATGTGATCTAATTTAATTAAAACAAGCCAAGCTTATGCCTCAGCTGTGGGGAGCTGGGAATGAAATATTAAAAGGACGAGTAGGTTTAATCTCCATCTGGAAGGTTAACCCTTTGGGTGACTTGTTGACAAGGTCTTTAAAGTGGCCTCTGGTATCCAGGGATCATATGAATGGATAATTGCTCATTCAAGTAAGGGGGAAAGAGGGGAAAGATAAAGGGGTAGACCTTCTTCCCCCCTTCTTCCCCCACTTCCATAAACATCTTATGTGACCGCTAAAGAGTCAATGGATGAGAAGATTCTTTTCCTTATTACTTCAGAGATATCTTGAACTTTTAGCATGAATGAGTGGTTTAAACTTTTTCTTCACTTTTCTTAGAGCAGGCTCCCTACATTCCTCTTTTTTTCTCCTTTTCCTCCTTATATCTAGAGACTCTATCCATATGCTTAAAAAAATTAAAAAGTACCACCAGAGAAGAGATTCAATGAATTGTTTTATCCATAGGGGAGTTGAATGTAATAGCAACATGTTATTTCATTGTGATGAGTACAACAGAGAAAACCCATTGTTCCTAAGCACGGCAGAGGAAACAACATTGACTTTACTTGTTTGTTTTCCTTTCCTTTTTCAAAAAAGATTTTAGAGGAAAGTTATGCTTACTATGAACCTCCTCAGCTCTAGCAAAGGGCTCAAGATTTTAAATCTCTAGGAAAGCTCCGTTTGATTTTAAATGTGCATTGTCATAAGTAATTTTCATTTATATGCATATACATACATAGTGGGGGAGATTTCCCTCTCCCTATTTTTTTGGCTGGGGGAAAGGGGAAAAAAGCATGGGGTCACTAAAGATGCCCTAGAAGAGAGTAAAATGCTAGCTTGATAGAGCAAAAAATGTTCACAATTTGCTCGCTGCATTTACCATCAGTATCCATTTAGACAATCAGTCAGGGAAAATAGCTCTGGAATATTTCAACATTGAAAAGCTCCCATAATTATTCTGCACCAATAAATTTCTGTTCGTTCCAAAGTCTCACTTTGCTTGCAATTTCCAGAATGGGCTCTTAATTTCTGAAGTGAAACCTTTGGATGAGAGAATAAGACTATGGATGCCATAATGTGAGAAACTATAAAAGGCAGGAAAGAGGAAGAATCTTGGAGCCCAGCAAAGAGTTGAGTAAATACATCATCCTTCCCTTCTCCCTCACTTCACTGCATTAGAGTGGAAAGCCTACCTTTCTGTGGCTCCTCATATAAATGAGAACCTCTAACCCAAACTGCATATTTCCCAGGTTCCTTTACCCCTTGCTTCTTTGACCATGGTCTTTTGACAGGACAGATACATCTAAATGAGTTTTAATTAACCTGCCTCCATCAAAAGATACTTTATCAGCCAATAAGGATGGGGACCCTTCTTTCAGTGCATTAACCCATAATTCCATTACTCAGATACTACTTGAGTGGTAGGGAAGACAGAGAAATAGAAAGAGGCAGGATAGAGGAGGTGGCGAAGGGAATTTATGATCCTGCCATCAATAATAAAAGTTACTCAGCCGGCATCTGGTAATAGAGTCACACTCTTTCTTCCCACTTCTACACCTTCCCACTCTGCCAGACCAACTCCCATGGTAACTCCCTCATATATTTTTTGGGCTACATTTTATTTTTGTTTATTAAAGGCAAGCATTCTCCACAGCCTTTACAAGCTCTGTAAGAAAAATGAAGACAAATTTATTTCTATAAGAAGCACTGCTAACAAAGGAGTAAGAGCTCTAAGATAGCCCATTTGGGCTTACAGTAGACTCCTTCATCAGGAACTAGACAGACAGAAATCCAGTGGGGGGAGGAGGAGATGCCTATCCCATTTGCCTTGCTCACCCTCCCAACTACCACACACACCACCACCCCACCTCCAAACCACCACCTCATTTGGTGGAAATTTTAAATCATTTTAATTCAGTGACAAGTGCATTATGCAAATGCATCTAGTCATTTATAACAGTTACAGCTGTAATAGCTATGGGTTTTAGAGGCACAGTGGGATTTTAACACAAAGATCCCCTGTTACCTCTCTCCTTTACTGAGGTGCTATGAAATTCACTGTCTAAGGCTAAAAAATACCCCAAGCCAAACAGAGACTCCTTTTTACAGAATGAGACCTGCAGAAGTATTTAAACAGAATGTTATCTTTTAATTAAAGGACTGAGGGGCTCAGAATAGCCCTGTAGGCCACAGAAAAATATCTTCTCTGTTAAACTTATCTTAAAAAAGTAAAGTAAGATATTCAATGCTAATTGCATGCTCAACCATAAGAAGTATCATATTATGCTACATTTTATATATTTTCTATCATTTAAAAACATCCCTTGCATATGATAATGATAAAAATATATATCACATTTTCCTATGACAGAGAATGTGATTAACACAACGCATCTCACTTGATCTTTTAAGATTAGCTTTATGGAAAGACTCTAGCTCTGTCTAGATCCTTATAGATTGAGATCTTGATGGATATCAGTCATTTCAGTTACCTCTATTGCTCAAGAATTCCATTTGGGAGAAGGGAAAGAAGCAGGTAGCTCTTAAGATGCCTTTGGAGAGTATTAATAAAATGTCTTCTCATTTTTACATCTTGAAGCATATTTCGCCTCCCTCAGCCTCAAACAAAACACTCTGTGTATCTCATTAGTTTTATTTTCATAGTCTTTTTCATTTCTATCCAATATAGCAATTCCATTATCTTATACACTGGTCATTTTTTTTTAATCCTATATAAACCACATTTTAGGATTGTAGATTTAGCATGGGAACAGGTCATTTAGTCCAGCCCTTTCATTATACAGATGAGGGAACTGAGACCCACAGAAGTGAAGTGACCTTGGCAAAGCAAAGTCATACTAAGTGGCAGAGTGGGGGTTTGAACCAAGGTCCTATCATTCCAAATCCAGTCCCTTTTTCCCCGGCTAGACCGTGGTGCCTCCCTCATGAAGAAAAGTACTGGCTTCACTGAAAACATACTTCTGAGTTCACTCTGATCCTCGACTCATTGTAAGTGTAACGTGAGGGCACATTCACTACACACTGCCCTTGGAATAGGGCCATTACAAACAGTAACCGCTTCAGCTATACTGTCTTCATGCCACTTTATAAGCTGGGCTGAGCCAGCCTTACAGATGTATTTAGGCTTTGGCTTGGAAACTGCATCTGCTGAGCTCTGTCATATTTTAACTGAAGCATAGTTCACAGGCTCAGTGAATGCTAATGGACTAAGAAAGCAAGGTTCACCCAGGTGTTCCTGGGAATGGGAGCTGAGCTTCAGCAGCCATAAATCAGAAAGAGCAGACAAGTCTCTAAATATAATAAAGATTCCTTCAACTCAACCTGCTGCATCTGGCTTTGAAACTTCTAGCACAAGGTGCGGGTAAGATTTTGTTGTATTTATGTAAAAAGTGTGTAAATCTATTTGGCTCACCATCTGCTCTTGCCTGTCCTGTGACAATCACTTTGGCCTAGCAGATATTTGAACAATACCATGGAATACAAAAAAGAGTTGCAGTATTAATTTCCTGAAAATCACTCGCAAGCTGCCTTGGGGTAGGGTATCAGACGAAACCATAAACCCATTTAGAGCTGACTACAAGATTAATGACTTGTCCTGCACTGATTTCCTCCTATTAGCAATCAGTGGATCTCCTCCATCTGTCATTTTCCTAGAAAGAAAATGTGGATTTAATTTCCCAGTAATTCCCAGATTGGCTTGGAAAAGGAGTGACCTACTTACATTTGGTGACTACGCCTTCTAAGTGGATGATGTTTGGGTGGTCAAACTGTCCCATGATGCTGGCCTCACTCAGGAAATCCCTCCTTTGCTTGTCTGTATACCCAGCTTTAAGAGTTTTAATAGCAACACAGATCTCTCTCTTCCCAGGTACTTTGAGACGCCCACTGCACACTTCACCAAACTCACCTTTGGGAGAAAAAAAAAAGTATCCACTAGGATCCAGGGATTTATTTGTGATCACAACACCTCCCCCAGTCCCCAATCAAATTTTCTGCCACATCTCCCCACTGTATACCTAATTTTGTTTTTCAAATAAGAGTAACATTATTCATTATTCCTATCAAAATAGGAGTATTAAAAAGTTCCAATACTTACCCACACCTATGACTTTTTCAATCTTAATGCAGGATGCATCAATTTCTTTGGCAAACTCTCGAACAGCTTGGTTGGGATCTTCATATGTAAAAGGGTCAACATAGGTTCTTACACCTAAAAGGAAAAAAATGGCAGTTTGGTTTAAGGCTTTGACCATGCCCATCAGAAAAGTCTCGATATATTCTAAGCAAGAAAGAGAATACATGGCTAATATTGCTGTCTAGATTTCTATCCTGCGCTTGTATAGCTAGGGATAGAAATTTGTTATTTCCAAAAGGAGGACTTGTTTGTTGAAGACTGAAATTCTACTGCTAGGAGTATAGGAATGAAGAGAACAAAATTTAGAGAGAATCGATCAAATGGAAGAAGGAGCTTTCATGGAGAGATGTTTTATTTTTTTACTTGCCAATTGTTTAGGTGATTGAAAGATGGACCCCAACTGACGTAGAAATGGACAACTATAAATGGTTCACCCAACAGCATGGCCAATGACCCATAGAAATTACTTTTTCTTCCTGATTGTTTGAGATTTCCTTTCTTCCCCCACTCTCTTGTACCTGCAATCCTAGACTCTTCTCACCATGTTCTATGCTATTAGACACCACCCTATACAGTTAACTCCTTGGAAAAGGATTTTGGTGGAATAGTTGGTAGGGACAAGAGGAAAGAAGAAAGAAGGTAGGGTAGCCATTAGAGGAAAAATTTTCTAAGATGCTGCTGCCAGTCTACCAGCCCTCATTGACCTCTTGTTACCCCCTCCCTTTCCTTGATGCTTTGCCCACTCTCTGGAGACCCTAGGGCTACCATACCTGGCCCAGATCCTATGTTAAAATAAAAGGGATAGCTTAAGTATGTGTTTTCCTCATTTCTCCATGTTTAAGACAACCTTATATTACTGAGTTGACCATTCACTCAAGACTATGAAATTGCTTAGTTGTAGATGAAAGATTTCTGAAAATGATTAAATACATTTTGAAAAGTTCAGAATTCTATATCATTCTGACCCCATTGTTTGTCCAGGAATTCTTCCTTGGAAGATTTATTGTTTTTGTCTTACATCTTCAAACAGGAGTATACTTTGTTTTATACTTCAAGGATCTATCATGTTGTTGGCTGTGGGACATTTACCAACTGAACTCACAATCCCACTATAACTAAGTAGATCATTTTTAAGATTTGCTCTGGTAGAAGAAGGAGGAAGAGGAGGAGGAGGAGGAGGAGGAGGAGGAGGAGGAGGGAGAGAAGGAGGAGAAGGAAGAGAAGGAGAAGAAGGAGGAGGAGGAGAAGAAGGAGGAGGAGGAAGAGAAAGAGTAGGAGGAAGAGGACAAGAAGGAGGAAGAGGAGAAGGAGAAGGAGAAGGAGAAGGAGAAGGAGAAGGAGAAGGAGAAGGAGAAGGAGAAGGAGAAGGAGAAGGAGAAGAAGAAGAAGAAGAAGAAGAAGAAGAAGAAGAAGAAGAAGAAGAAGAAGAAGAAGAAGGTCATCACCCTGTAGTCAACTGAGTAGTTAGCCTCTCTGAAATGAGCTAGATTGGTCCTCTGAAAATAGAAATATATTGTGCTTCATACCATACTCAAAGCCTTTCCAGGTTGATAAGACCTATTCAAATGCTCCACTGAAATAACCCATGAGAACCCAGAATCCTATCCATGCCATGGTGAGGGATGGGATAAGGACTTTATTGAAGACCTTTGTGCTATATTCTATTGATATTTTTTATAACTGATACTCCACAAAAATGAATTGATGGCAAAATGTCTTCCTCTTTAAATTGCATATCAATTATCTCATCGTGACAGAGAGGTGACTTAAATTCTTGAAGGCTGCACCAGTGGACCCTAAGCTCTAGAAAGTCCTATTAAGACTGCACGCTATCATGCATGGGCTCAGACAGACTATGTGTCTGAGTAGCAGCTTTGTGAAGTTTGGAGAAGCTGTTCTCCAGAAAGTTCACCATTAGGTGATGATTTTTGCTGTTGCTGTTGTTCAGAGATAACCCCCCAACTAAAGCTTAAAAGAGTTGTGATCTGCTTCACTCACAACAGCACCTATACGAATGGAGTAGTAATGTCATGCCACCCAGCTGAAAAGAGGAGTCAACAAATATAATACCCTTTCAGGCTGGAAAGCAAAAAGAGGTAAAAAAAAATCAGGAGCGGTTTAAGGAATTTCCTGCTCTCCAAACGCTTTAGCCCTTAAAAAAAATAGAAATCTCATGCAGCTCTTATGATTTGATTTACTTGAAGTGAATTACTTTGAGTGGTAGGTCTCTCCAGATGAAGACCATTTACATTTCCTAGACATAAGGGATATGATATGAGCTTCCCAGGAGAGATCAAAAAAACTCAACCTCGAAGAGTTTTTCTTTTTCTTTTGTTTTTACCTTGATTCAAATGTTTCTCTTCATCTGCTTCCTGCTTTGCCTTACTGTATTTACTCCGTCTGTTAGGGAAAACAAACCAAACAAAATAAAATTTTAAAAAATTGGAATCTATTAGAATTTGAAATCAATGCCTTGCCTAAAAACGGGCTAATAGTGTGAATAAACCAAGCAAGTTCTTACCTAATGGAGCTTAATATTGGAGTCAGGTGATAATATCATTAACACCTAAAACAGGGAACTCTTGTTTTATCATTTTATAGTTAGGACCCAGCATTCCATTTCTCTGTGACAATAGCCATGCCGTGCCACTGAGTATCTTTCCCTTTACTTTGTAGAACAGTAATCAAATCAACCTTGCTATTTCTGGAAAGGACATGTCAACCAATTCCCCCATAGCTCTATTCACCATCTCTGTAATTTCCAAACCCAAAACACTGCTCCCTGGACACTCCCTTATATGAGTTGTCTTCCCATATCAAATGTAAGCAATCAAGGGCAAAGATTGTCTTTTTTTATCTGTAACCTCAGCACTGGGCACCATAACCAGAACATAGTAAATATTTAATTTTTTTATTATTTCATTCATGTATTATGAGTGATGTTACTATAGATCAAGGATGGAAACCAGGTTGGACAATAGAGATGAATAGCTTCTCAGAATTCTTTTCCCAGAAAAGCTACTGCTATTTTGCAAATAATAAAAAGACTACTGAGATGAAGTTAACTGTTCTTTACCACAGTGTCAGGTAAACATGTTTATTTCTATTTGAGAAAGTAAAGCTTTGCGGATATTTACCGTCATCCAAAGGATGTGATAAATTCTAAAATGTAAAATGGTTTTCTGGCCACAAGTTAGGTGATAGGTGAATTTGTTTTCTTGGGGATATAGCAGAGGTACGTTCAGTTTAAAAAGAATTTATTTTAACAAAAAAAAATCAGAAAAAAGAAAAATAGTTAATAGAATGGTTCTAAGAAAAATGTAAAAGACAGATCTGATTTCTACTTAGGTCTTGGTACTTCTGCTTCAGTCTGGCCAAGGGAAAGATAACTAAGGTAGGCATCTTTTCAAGGGAAAGGCTTATTAATCACAGCATTTCCAGCAGAGGAAAGATTGAATTGCACATGGCTCTGAGGAGAGTATATCAGCTAAAGTATATCAGTAGAAAACATCTATAGCTTAACTGTGTTGTAGGCATGGAGTGTTCCTCCATGCTTGTGTAATGGTCACATGTGCTCCCTATGTATCCACCCGTTCATGTAGGTATGTTGGCCACATATGTTCTCCATGTGGAGGATATACTCCTATCAATATTCACTGCTCACTGAATCAATAGGTATTTGGGAGAGATTAAGCTCAAGGTTTATTACATATATGTATATATATATACATATATATATATATATATATGTACATATATAAATTACTTTATTTACTTCATTATTTAGTTAAAATAAAATAGCTTCGTTATGAACTGTTTGCAATTTGGCTGACTGGTAAAAAGCAAAAACACATTGGTGAGTGCTCATTAGAGAATTCTACAAAGTACCCAAACAATAAATTAGCTGAGAGAGGTACTGAAAGGGGGGAGTCATCATGGTTATGAGGGAAAGGATTCTGTAGGCCACATTATCATTTATTACTAAAAAAATTATTGATGACTAAACCTAGGACTCTAGGACAATTTAAATAAAATTCCCTCTAATTTTCAATCCATAAGCCTACATATTTTATTGAGTTTGGGTCATAAACTCACAAAGTCCTGTTCTCCAGTGCGTCAATGTACATATCTGTGTTACTATATATTTTTTTTTAAAAAGTAACTCTTTGAATGTCCAGACCTACACTAAATCAGTCTTTACGGAAAACAAATCCCTTCATTTTTTTCAATGATGAAATTGATGACTAGAAGGGTGAAATAAATTACCCAGGGTCCATCAGTTAAATAATAATAAAGCTGGAACCAGAATCTAAGTCTCCTGATGTCAAGTCCAGTTGGTCTTTGATTGTCCTCAGCTTCCTAACTTATTGTGTGACTTTAAATAAGTGACTTCAACTCTCTGGGCTTTATTTGAAAAGAGATATATTTAAGCCAGATAATCTCTAAGGTTACTTCTGACACTAATGTTCTACAAATATCACATTGGTATACTTTCTAAGCATATGCCACTGCAATTGTATTCACAGGTTCTTAAAATCCATTGATTCATCAATGAAATTAAATAGCCTGGTGTACTCTGAAACACAGAACTTAGAGCAGGTACAAATCAAACCACTATGGATGGCAGCAGATATATGTATAGAGAGCTGCATATGGCCGTGAGTGCCTATGTGATTTTCATGTTACAGGAATGCCAAAAACTGTTACCTGAAACTACAAGGATATCTTTAAACCCATTCTAGATCTAAAACACTGATTCAAGCTGCTTTTCATCAAAAAAGACAAAAAAAAAGTTCAGGAGGGATTGCTTTTGTACCTAATTTTGATTTTCTGTAAATTAGCTTAGTCGAGTATCACACTTCTCTAGTTCCAGAAATCAAAGTCTAGTAAGTAATGTCAGTCCCTTAACTGCAGTAGTAGTTAAGGGGTGGTAACAGTGCCATCCCTGAATCAAACATGTTCCCCAAAGTAGAAAAGGCAAGAAGAGAAACGAAATTACAATACAATAATTGCAATATAATGATAAATACAACATAAAAAATAATAAATTACGATACTATTTAATTTGAAGTTCCACACCTGACCCCCTCATAAAATGAGTGGGATGGATATTTAAAAATGGACAGGGAAATTAATGTAAGTGAGTTGCAGTTAGTGGTAAACTTTTGTTATTAAAAACATCTTTAGGTCTGACTTTGGAGGGGAGAAAAACAGGATAAGGTCATGTTAAGTAAAAAGAAGAAATAAGAAACACAAGGATTATTGTTCAAACACTAATTGTAGCTTATTAACTTTTAATAATACCTTTAAAAACAAAAATGCCCTGCTTCCAATTCTAGTTTTGTCACCTGTTGACCTCTTCTCTTTGGTTCAGGGTAGAGAAACACCATGGTCAGTTATTGTCCAGGAAAGAAAGCCCCTAGGAAGCTCATTATTCAGTCAGTGGGCCATTGGGAAACACCCAGGCCTAAGAAGACCTGACATTAGAGGTTGCTTCACCTGAATGACAGAAGGAAGCCTTTGTGGGAATTTTGAATTTGGTAATTATAGGGATTTGGATGGTGCTGATTAAAAGGGGGGAGAGAGAATAAAGAGGGAACACAGAAGTTTTCAGAAACCGCAGGAGTCCAAGAAGAGAGAAAGCTACAGGTGAGCCTGAGAGAAAAAAAAATGATAAAGGCCTTCTCATAGGCTAAGGGATATTTGAAAAAAAAAAAAAGAGTATTTAACCAGCTTTGTTCAGAAAACAGCATGGGTTCCTAAGCACAGCCTTCTCAACCAGTGTCTTCTGGTTGGCATCTTGACTATTCCCCAAACCAGACAAAAAGAAAACAAATAGACAAATCCAGAGTTAGGCCTTATCTCATTAAGATACTAACTTCAATGCTCCAGGAGAAGGGTTTGATTGATGTAGTCCACTGTTCCAAAACTAATTAGTAAAAGGTAGGTAATTTATTCAATTCGAGTAGAGATTAAAAAGTAAAGCAATCTAATAACCAGAATGGCTCCTAGGGGACACTCTCAAGCTCCCTCTGTATTGTCGATGAGGATTCATAAAAGCCATCCTTTTCGTCTCCGCCTTTCGGTAGCCTCTGTTGCCCTTGTGCCAAATGTTTCTTACATTTTGAGATGGTTGGACTGCAAGAATATAATGGTAAGGAGCCGGGTGGAAATGTTCAGGCGGCACCATATGCCCTCTTTCATTGTATGAGTTTACACAACTTCATCAGTGCCAATTTAAGTTACCATTCATTCTTCTGTGAACATAATCTTCCAGAAGAGCCAAACAGAGCACCCGGGGAAGAAGCTGGCTGAATGGAAACAGGCCAGCATCCCATGAGCCATTTTATCCTCAATGGAGGAACTTAACCTTCAACAAAAGCAGGAGGCAGATTTTTGAAGTCTGACTTGGCTGTACATTTTACTGGTACATCAATTCATATGGAAAGTAGGCCCAGATTTGGAGACTTGGAGAGAGTGGCCTCAAAACACCCCAAAACTTTGCCTGCTATCACAACTGTTGAAACCTTATACTGTTAGATTTAAATTCTATTTAAGATTCAACTAGGAGTTGGGAAACCTGGCGTGGCACCTGTTCCTGCCATTAACTTTGAGAAATGAATTTTTAAACATTTATCGAGTGCTTACTATGAGCCTAGAAATGTGCTAAGATGTTAACTTAAGAAGGAGCATCCAAAGGAAAGCTAAATCTATGATCATAGACGATCAAAGATTTAGAACTAAAACGAACCCTAGAATGCTTCTAGTATTACAGTTGCTTCCATTTTAGAGATGAAGAAACTGAGGCTGAGAGAGATTAAGGGATGTGGTCCAGTAAGTAGCAGAACTGAGATTTGAACCTACATCCTCTGAGTCCAAATACAATACAGTAAGTAGTGCCAGTCCACCAATCAATCTGCAAGCATTCATTAAGCCCTAGTTTGGGTTTCTACTGTACCATGGGCCTAGAGATCATGAAAACTAAGTACCAGATGAAGGAATTGGGGATTTTTAGCCAGAGAAGAGAGAACACAATAGCTGTCAGAGAGAAAAAAGTCTGTCTCTGTATATGATAAAGCAATCAGAAGTGTTCTGCTTGGCCCCATGAGACACAGCTAGGAGTAAAGGGTGGTGGTTGCAAAGATGTGGATTTAGGCTAGCTGTAAGGAAAAAAAAATGACCATCAGAGAGGTCAAAAAATGGAATATGCTACACTACCTAGGGCAGTGTTGGTTTCCCCCTTATGTGAGAGTTCTTTGAAACAAAGGCCATGCTGTCCATCTGTCAAGTGGTAGATTGATGGACTGTATACTTAAAGCCAGGAAGACGAGGTTCCAAATCCTGTCTTATGACACTTCTTAACTATGTGAGCATATTTTGTTGTTATTGAGTCATTTCAGTTGTGTATGACTCTTCATGACCCCATTTAGGGTCTTCTTGGCAAAGATACTGAAGTGGTTTGACATTTTCTTCTCTAGTTCATTTTACAGATGAGTAAACTGAGGCAAACAGGGTTAAGTGACTTGCCCAGGGTCACAGAGATAGTAAGTGTCTGAGGTGGATTTGAACTCAGGAAGATGAGTCTTCATGACTTCAGGTTTGGCGCTTCATGCACTGCACCATCTAGCTGGTTTCATGGAGTTTTATTGAGGCTCAAACAAGATAAAGTACATTGTAAAGTAAATTGTAAGCTTTGAAAGGGTGATGGGTGGGCTGTGAGATGCTGCTGCTGTTGACAATGATGATGATGGTGGTGATTCTGTAGTAAAGAGGATTCTCATTCAGGTGTGGGTTAGATTAGATCTTTTCTTATATAAGGAGATATACCTGAAAGGCAGCCTGCTGGGGTAGATCAAGCACTGGATTTGGCGTTAGAAGGCCCGGATTCAACTTCTGACTGTGCCATTTACTGGTTTGTAACCTTGGGCACTTTCCCTCTTCAGCCTCGGTGTCCTCACTCATAAAGTGAGAGGGCTGGACTCCAGAGCGGCTTCCGGCTCTAAAAATCTGCTTCTAAGAAGCAGAGCACTTAGAGGAGTTGGGACGATCAGCAGAGGTGGCCATTCTAATTTCCCTGGCTTTGTTTCATCTGTTGCTTTCCAGGAGCCTCTGCCAAACTCTGGCTCATCATCCAAAGGCAGGATCCCAAAAGGTCTCCTCATCTCTTTCCCACCTTTCATTTTTACTCTCCCTAAAAGCCTAGGCTAGACTTTTGTCCCTGGTACCTGTCTCCTCTTTACCTGCTCTTGTCCAATTTAAGCATTACCAGCCTGAGATAAAGAAATAGACAGCCAGGGTGGGGAGAAGAATCGGCTGAGTGTGCAGTAGCCGCAGTGAGCCTGTCAACTACCTGGCTCCAGGCAGCCTTTCCTTTGACAGCTTTATGGCCAATACTAAAGAAGAATCAATATGAGGGCAAGGGGTTGACATTTCATTTTCTAAAAAGTGATCCATTGAGGGCCAATCACCAAGCAGTGTTTATCAGCCTTGGGAAGTGACATTTTTTTTTTCTTTTACGAGGGAGATGGGACAGGAATCATCTCTGGGAACTCAGCAGGCTCAATCCTCCAAGGTGGCGACTCATAATTAGAAATCCGATGCATCCAGCTATCAATCCTGCCTTAAATAATAAAGTAATCGATAAAACTGGAAAGGAAATTAAGTCATCGAGCTTGACGATGCTATTTTCTGTAGCCATGGCTTTTAATAAACCTGTCTCTCTACATTACATTTTCATATGTTCAGATTTCCTTTCTTTGGGCCAGCTCCTGAGCTAAAAGCCAAGCCTCAGAGAGAAATTATTACAACAAAGGACGAATTATTTATAATTACACAGATTTCGCTACTCTCTTTAAGACCACTTAAAAGTGAAGAAGAAGAAGAAGATGGAGGAGAAGAAGAAGATGAAGATGAGGAAGAAGAAGAAGAAGAAGAAGAAGAAGAAGAAGAAGAAGAAGAAGAAGAAGAAGAAGAAGAAGAAGAAGAAGAAGAAGAAGAAGAAGAAGAAGAAGAAGAAGAAATCAAGAGCAAAGTTGGAATTACCTTAAGACAGGGACTAGGTAATACCAGTGGCTATTTGCTTTTGAAATGGGACAGTCACTCAACCTTTGTAAAAGGTAAGAGGTTAGACTTACTTTTCATGAGATTATTTTCTTACTCAGCACCAAGACATCATAATGCTTTGTTTTCATTTGAAATCTGAGCTGCCAGGGTCACCTTGAGTCTTCTCAGACAGAAATGCCATGAGAAATAAACTAGGCTTCCAAATTCCCTGCCTCAGTAAACTAACATTTACGAGGCATGTTCAGAATGTCTCTTCTAAGGGAAATGTTTTAAGGGACTGATCAATGTCTGTACTGAAATAGCATTCCTTTTTTGGTAGGGATTTTAATCTTAGTTTAACAGAACTCTAGAGAGGACAGGGGGAACCTTCAAGGGTACATAGCATAAATCCATCCCTCATTTTACAGATGAAAAAACTGCGATTCAGACAGGAAAACTTGGGCAAAGCTACACAGGTAGCAAAGCAGAATCAAGATTTACATGGAATTGTTATCTTTCATATTTATATGGTACTTTGATCATGATAATCAATCAATTAATAAGCAATTATTAATCAAGTAGGTGGGCTTATCCCCATTTTACAGATGCAGAAACTTGGTGAAGTGTGGCCAAATGACTAGTCCAAAGTCACGAACTAGTATATAGCACATCCAGGACTTGAATGCGGGTCCTTTGACTCTAAACCTAATGCTTGGTCCACCACCACTACGGCAGGCTGCTTTTCAGGCACATCTTATTATGTACTCCTCACCAAAGAGAATTACCCTTAATGCAGAGATTTGCAGAGAGGAAGGAAAACTTTCTTAAATAACCCAAGTTACAGCCAATTTGTTCAATTGTTTTCAAGTCCAACTCTTTGTGACCTGGTACTCTAACCACTCGGCCACCTAGCTACTCTTCCAGCTAGTAAATCAATGCATGTAAAGTACTTTGTAAATATTAAAGCCTTATAGACATTTCGGTAATAGTCATTGCTATTATTATTATCACATGGCTGAATTAAGCTAATGTTACAGAATTCATTAAAAACAGAATGTGCCTAGATGCAGGCAGCATGGAATTCTGACCCAGCTCCTGGCAGACTGTCCTAATACCCTCATTCACTCGTTCAGTAACATATTCAATAAATACCACTGCTCTAGGCAATGGAACAAGATAATATTCACTAAGCCGAACTCTCTAAAATGATATTTCTTAAAATTCTGTGTAACTATAGGCAAGTCACTTTATCTTCTCTGAGCTTCAGATTCAACACCTGTAAAATGGGGTTAATATCACTTGTATCACCTGTACCTGTGAGAGTTGTCCTGAGTCTCAAATGAGATAACAATAGATTTTGCAAATTTTAAAGACCTGTATATGAACAAAAGCTGTCATTATTTATTTGTTTGTTCATTTATTCATGCATTCATTTATTCATCTCTTCATTTCTTCCTTCCTTCCTTTCTCCCTTTCTTCCTCTCTCTCTCTCTCTCTCTCAGGTTAGCATAGTACCTGGCACAGAGTAGGCTATTAATAAATGTTTCTCGATTAATTATTGATTGGCTTTTAATTTCCTTCTTTTGTCACATAGAATCATTGCAGGTGATATGCATCAACCATTAAATTCATTATCAACTATAGCATCAACCTTCAGCTGTAAGCAAGGTAACCATTTGTTACTGTTACTGTTATTATTTTTCCTTGAAGAGCTGCTAGGAGTCTGACCACAGCCTTAGGAGGGCAGAGGCCCCAACAACTGAAGATCAAAGGGACAAGGGAGGGAGTTTGTAATGCAAATGTACCTTTATGATGCTAATCCAAGAATGTAGCTTTGTGCAAAGGAGACAAAGGTTCTCTTAGAAAGTAGGAGGAGGGGCCCCAGGCTGGGAGCTTAAATCCTTACCTCCGGCTGATGACAAAGGCTGCTATCAGAATGACCACAAGCACAACACTGCCCGAAACAGACACCAAGAGGACCGTGGAGTTTGTCCCATCTCCAATGATTCGGGAAGGCACTGGAAAAAGAAAATAAGACAGTTTTCCCTAAGACCTGATGTGTTCAACTTCAGTAAGGGCGAGGGGGGCCCCTACTGGGACAAGAGGGCCTTTCTCCCCACCACAGCTTTCTGTTTAGAATCCTCTCCTAGCCCAGGGACTGGGAAGCTGTCCTAGCCTCTCTCAGTCCTTCATTAAACATTCCCTCAACACTTCCTTAATGAGATAGAAACCTATTCAGAAAGCTTAGAGAAGAACTCTATCTTGCTTCGAATTGTAGCCTGCTCCAACTCATGCCTCAGGAGAAAGACATAATTGGAGGCCCAGTGGTGAAGGAGGAATCTGGAATAGACCTGCCAGCGGGACTTTGAGGAAGTCACTTCACCTCCGGACCTTAATTTCCTCACATGACAATTTTCTTCAACTGGATTAAATGAGTCCTTCCACCTATGCATCTGGAATCAAAAAGGTTGTATCATCATCTAATGCATTGCTGCCCACCTTTTTTGCTGAAAGCAAGAGGCTGCATGCAACCAGTGAAAAGATGGCTGGTTCTAGAGAGAGAGAATCTGGGTTCAAATCTAGGCTCTGCCATTTACTACCTGTGTGAACTTGAGCCTTAACTTCCTTTGTCCCCAATTCCCTCCTCAGGGAAGCAAGAGGATTGGACTAGATGGCCTCTGCCATCTAGCTTTAGCTCTTTGATCATGTGACCAAATGCTCAATGTTGACTTCCATTCTTGCCAATATCCCAATGGACTCAATAAATACCCATTAAGTGCCTACAAGGAAAAAGTCAGGCTCTCAGGTTCAAAAGACAAAATACTCCCTGCCCATAAGAAATCTGACTACTACCTCCCATAAAAGGAACCTGCCCTAATCAGTAGACCTCCTCTTCCTCTGACTTCATAGTCTAGATTTTGCTGGGCATTTCTCTTGCAGTACTTTATTTTATAAGCTCTGGGTAAATGACACCAATCAACAAAAACAAGGTAAACCTCTCTAAAGGTGCCCTTGATCCTATCCTCTCCCAGCTTTCCCAGTAGATCCACCCCCAACCATTGTACCACTCTCTTACCTTCCCTCTCTCCCGGTCTACTGACTTATATACCAATAAACACTTTCATGGATGCCTATCCTTAAGAACTCTCATTCCATCTTACCAATCCTTGCTAGCTATCAAGAAAATCCCTGGTCAATCCATGGTGCCACCATAATGGAAGCTACAGTGTAGTATGAAGAGATGACAAATACATAAATACCTGTAATACAACATAATGCATCATAAATGCATAA
The DNA here is from genome assembly GCF_011100635.1 of Trichosurus vulpecula. NCBI lineage: Eukaryota > Metazoa > Chordata > Mammalia > Diprotodontia > Phalangeridae > Trichosurus > Trichosurus vulpecula. The sequence goes on along the minus strand of NC_050576.1, from coordinate 278,436,027 downwards.
AAAGGTACAAGAAGTGTTTTGTGAGGACCAAGATTGGGTTAGGTAATTATTGTCTGATCAAAGAAGGCTTCTTGGAAGAGGTGGCATTTGTGTTGTGCTTTAAAGGATAGATAAGAATTGAAAGTGGACTGGGTGGAGGTGGGGGAGAGGCAGGGCAGCTTTAGGAGAACATTCTATGAATGCTGGGAACAGAGTGAGGAATTTCTAGGAGACAATGAAGTACAGAAGACAGTGAGCAATCTAGATGGCCAAGTGAGGCATGGTATAGCAGAAGGGAATAGTAGAAGATAAACCTGGAAACAAATACCTTTAACAGAGAATTTGCGAATAACAAGATTTTCAAGTCACAGCCACTTATCTAAAACAATATTCAATAAAACAAATCCATGGATGAGTCTCTGGAGAGTGACTTGATTGATGTTCAGTTTAATGATTAAATGAAATAATACTTGTAAGGCCCTTTACTGACCTTAAAGTGTTTATAAATATGAGTTTATCAAGGTATAAAATGTTGTCATTACTAGGCCTTAATCTGTACTCCATAGGTAGAGAAAAGCACTTTGCAGACATGAATGCATCTCACAAACGTCAGCTATGATTCTTGTTATTGTCAGTAATATTTTTATCGCTCCAAGGAAAGTCTCAGAAGGATTCTGCTCCTGGTCAGGCCTTGGCTCCTCTTACCTGTGTTAGTTGTGACCTCAAAGGGTTCACTGAAGTCTCCATAACCTGCTGCTGTTCGGGCCCTCACATGGAATACATAGGAAGTCAAGGGGTTCAGACCTTTGATGTCAGTGTTCCTGGAGGCTGTCCTCACAATCCTGTAACTGCGTTCATTCTGATCCTACAAGAGAAGACATAGTTGATGAAAAGAAGAAGCTGATTAAAAACAAAAGCAAATTCGCTTGGAGATTGACAATATATGTAGATTGCATTTTTTTTAAGTTCCAAATGCACTTCATTTTTCTGAATGCTATTTTTTTTTCTTCTTGGCTCTCAACCAAACAGAAAAGACACAGGATAGTTAGGTATCAGTGATCACTTTTGACACAGAACGTTGGAAACTCCAGGTAAACATCCAGATCTTTGATTATAATCTCTTTTGACAATAACACTTAATGAAAACGGGTAGGCTCCCCCACCACCCCCAACAATACACGACAGAAATAAGTACATGAAGGACCCTGTCAAAGTCTTCTTTGTATTTTCTGACTAGGAAATGTCAAAAAAATGTTGTAATCTAGTTTGAATAAAAATCTTCTGTCCTTTTCTGCTTTTAATAGGCTGCAAATAAGCGATTATCTTTTTTTTTTAAAAAAAAAAAGAGAAAGAGAAGGTAATTATTCATTTTCTAGACAACCTTGCATGCAAATAGCTCTTTTCATAGTTCTTTTCTTGAAGAGAGACAAGTTATTTGTAAAAAAAAAAAAAATGTCTTTCTATAACTTAGAGAGGCTGAAGAATGTAATTTTCCCTCCCCTATTTTCTATTAAAAGCCATCAAACTCATACCATCATTCTGAACAGAAGCTATGCACTTAAACGGATGTTATTATTACTACTGTCTTATATATCTCACTCTTACATTACTGTCTTGGCTAGTGTCTTGAGCTTCTTAAGTGACACTTATTTACATGGTAAATACCCCTCACTCTATCTTAAGAACAAAATGTACAGTCATTCCGGGAGGTATTATATCATTCCTATTATTCAGAGTCATTATTTGAGCATATGAAGTTCATAACTGACCATGATTATTAAGAATCCAAATATATTCAGCCTTGGAAATATGCAAGTATCCGGGGCTAGTCTTACTATGAATTCAAAAGAAAATCTGACTTCCTCTTTTTAAATCATACCTTCTCATAATATTTGACTTCATACTCTAAGATGACTCCATTTGGTCGATCAGGTTCCAGCCAAGCCAATGCAACGCTATATCTCGTTATTTCTTTAGCCTGGATCAAAGCAATAGAAGACGGAGCTGCCAGAAACATTTAAAAGACAGAGGCAAAGAGTTTATTTTAACAATTTTCTTCATATCAATGATCATAATGGGTCAGTGTTATTCTTTATTTTCTTTTTACACATGTAGACCATCTTCATCCCTACTCCCTTACCCCATTCCATTTTACAAAAGAGGTCTTATTTTTAAAGAATTCATAAGTATTCTGGCTTCCTGGTCTTTACTCTAAAGAGGATCCCCAAAGTCAGAGCTTGGTAGTCCAAAGTGCTATGATGTTACACAGTGCCTATAGCCAATCCCTCATAAAAGGCCAAAGTTATAGAATACTGGCTTGTTTCTGACCTTTCGCAAAACACAAAAGCTTTTAGAAGAGCTTCTTTTAGCTCTATAAAACTGGATCATCGTCCTTCCCAAACACTAATGGGTGACATTTTATTGGTCTTAAACTTCATTAAAACAAAAGAAAAAAGAAAGAAAAGAAAATTCAGAGCTCTCTTAAGGGGATGGGAGTACGGGGGAGAGAATTCATATATCCAGTTCCCTGAAAAGGAAAACATGATTCCGTAGTGTAAACAGTTTGTATATTTTAACAATCCCAATTAATATGCCAAACACAGCACCCTTAACAGTTTGCACTGCGTAAAATCAGGAAAACATACAAACAATCCAATAATTAGTTTCTCTGGTTGTATATGGCATTTTCTAGCAGTTTCTCAGTGTTTGTTTGTTTGTTTTCCGGGGCTTGGAGAGTGGGGGTGGGATTAGGGAGGGAAGTTGGCAAGTGGACAATGCCTCCCTCCCTTGACCCATACAAGAACAGATTCAGTACTCTACTGAGGAAACGGATTGTTACAGATTTATGAGCCAGCCTGCCCAATTTCTGTTGTGTTGCTACTGTGTGGTCAAATCTCTAGCCAGCTGTTATCAAGCTCTGCCATGGCTGACAATAACTGGTACAAATGTAGGGTCTCCTGGGATAAAAGGGCACATTCATGAAATTTTTAATCTTATCTAACAAAGCTGTCCTGTAGAAGCAGAGATTAGAGGTCTTCCTAAATTGAATGTATTTTCTTTCTTTTACTTATTTTTTTTCTCTCAAACTGTAGAAATGTATGGGATTTTATAGACAAGATGAAAGCCAACTAAAAAAAAGAGCCAATACAATACAATTGCATCAGCCCCTCCTCCCCCACCATCACTGGTAACTTCCAAATACAAGATAAGACAGATAAATACAATTGTCACCCAAAATGGAAATGGAATAAAAAAAAAAAAGCTTCAAATCTGCTTGACCGTATCCGACAGCTCTCCTGATGAGAATGAAAACAACCAGCAGACACCACAGAGGAACAAAAGAAGGAGTCCCCAGCTGAAGCAAAGCCATGAGGGATCGTCTCCTTGATTTAATGTTTGACAGCTTGGCATCTCTGTTAGAGATGCCTCTGGAGCTGAGCTCCACACACACACACACACACACACACACACACACACACACACACACACACACACAGAGACACTAAATTGGTGTCTCTCTTTCTCCTCACCCACAATGCCACATACATGTAGATGAGATCTTTTAAGGAAACATATACAAGAGATCAGAGAGGACACAACATCCTCATTAAATGATGTGAGAGAAATACCCTTCAGATAAGCAATACCAAACTAGATGAGTAATCATTCCTGACATTTCCATAGCATTTTGAGGTTTACAAAAACATGGTATCCAAACTGGAGGGCACTAACCACTTTGAGCAGGGTCGTCTGGGTGTTCTATGCTAAAATTCTGCATGCGGATTGTTCTCTATGCCCTTTACCACTGAAGTGTAATTTGTCTAGTTGAATCATAACTGGCTAGTTCTAAGGCGAGGATCAGCTTTCTTTAAATTCCCTTCCCCCTTCCCTTTAAACCAAGTGTCCTCCAAATGATCACTGGCCTTGTAAGTTTTTGTTCTTTTCTAAGTATTTGGACAAAAGTAGGAAATACCCTTGGCTATTTTCCCTTTCTTCTTTCAACCTTAGTCAACAGGACTAGCCTATGTTTATGCAACATTTTAAGCTCAGTGAAGCCTTTCTTTGACCCTCACAACAACCCTCTGAGGTCAGCAATGGTATTGTCCCCATGCTATACATGAAAGTGAGACTCAGAAAAGGTGAACAACTTCTCCAGGATCACAGAGCTACTAAGTGTCAGAAGCAAGTTTCAAACCCAGGCCTTTCAGCTCCTTTCTAGTAGGGTCCATTTCTTTTACCATATCCCTGGTCTGGCACATAGTAGGAACTTATTAAATCTTGTTGATTGATTGGTTCATTAATACCAGGACTAGTATTCTATTGATTTCACTGGGCTGCCCTTAGCCAAAACCAAAGCTGGGCCTTGTTATTGTTCAGTTTAGTTGTATCCAACTGTTCGAGACCCTTGGACCATATTGTCCAGGGGGTTTTCCTGGAAAAGATACTGGAGTGGTTTCCCATTTCTTTCTCCATTTCTTTCTCATTGGGTCTTAGGATCATATATTTAGAGATTAAAGAGTCCTCTTAGGTCATGGAGGCCAACCTCCTAATTTTACAGATAAAGAACCACAGATGTAAATCTGGAAGGGACTGAATAGGTCATTTTGTCCAATTCCCTTCAATGTCACTCGAGAACCCATAAGTTAAGTGTCTTGGCCAAAGTCAGAAAACTAAGCGAATTTCACAGGTCCAGAATTTGAACTCGGGTCATCTGAATCCAAATCCAGCATTCTTTCCACTGTACCGCACTGCCCAAAGACTTGCCTAAGTAAGTAGCAAAAGTAGGATTCTAACAAAGGAATCACTAAAAATATAAGGAAACTAGAAACATGCTCATTGGAAATAGCAAGAACCCTCTCTACTGGATGGCACAGAGTATTCTTTGATAAATGGCACAGAGCAACTACCCCAATACGTGGTAGTCAGAAGAAGGCCCTCTCTGGCAATGAGAGATCTTTTCTGCCCAGGAATTAAATGGGTTCCTTTACAGGGCACACTGTATATATAAAACAAGGCTCTTTAAATTCTAATTCTTAGGCTTGGATAAAAGAGGAGGCTAGAAAAAGAGCATGAGGGAGGGAAAAATCATAAAATGAACTTCCTCCAGGAGATGGTCTGGGTGAGATAATGATAACCTGAAGAATGCAAGGGAAAATCTGCCTGCGGGTGCTGTGAGTGGCACTGATTAACTAGGAAGGTTTTTCTCTGACTAGGCTAGCCTGCGTCTGCTACATGCAGGAAATGAATATGATTTTTATTTTAGAACTTAGAGAAGCAGTATCATTGTGCTATTACTGCAAAAGGGAATATGTGATCACTGAGATGCCAGAATGGTGCCGGGCAGGAGTTAACAATATAATAATGTTAGAATAATGTAATATTTCTAGGCATTTCCCATATACTGGGGGAGAAAACTGGTTAGTAAAAACGCAGAGGTAAAGTCAACTCTCAGTACCCTATGTGAGCATTTATGAAGGTGATGAAGGGGGGAAATATGGGGAGAAATAAGTTTCAGGTAAAGAGGAGAGTGCTATGAGGTTTAAAAAAATGGAGGACCCAATGTCAGTGTTAGTATGGGGGGAAAAGGCCAAGGAAACTGAAACCCTGCAATTTTTCTCCAGAGATTGACTAGAGGGGATGAGAAGTACCTCAGAGGGCTCCTTACAAAACATAGTTAAATACATTTAAAATAGTTCTGTGGAACAGGCAACAGAAAATAAGGAATCAGGAAGGGTACATATGCAGCTACCCCTCACCAAAAAGGATGAATTCCAGCAGAATTTTGATTGCTATCTTAAAATGAAAGGGGCAATTCTTTTTCTTTTTCTTTAAAATTTTTCAGTACTTTTTGTTTTGACAGCCTCTACCCCTGGTTAGTAAAAATGTAAAGGTAAATCTAACTCTTGGTACCCTATGTGAGCATTTACGTAGGCGACAAAGGGGCAAATATAGGGGGAAATAAGTTTCAGGTAAAGAGGAGAGCGCTCTGAGGTTTGAAAAAATGGAGGACCCAATATCAATGTTAGAATGGGGGGACAGCCTCTACCCCTTCCGAAAAGAAAAGTACATCTCCCCAAATTAGTTTATCAAAGTTTGGCTCATGCATCAGCCTCTACAGGATACTTATTCTGGTTCCTCCAGGTGCTAGTGGCCTCTAGCTATGCTAGTACCATATGTTTTCAAGTAATCAAGCACTTATTGAGTACTTATCGAGTTCTAAGCACTGGGGATACAAAGTTAGGTCAACACACACACACACACACACACACACACACACACACACACACACACACACACACACGCACATGAGTCCCTGATCTTAAGCTCACAGTCTAACTGGAGAAACAATATGAAAATAATTATGTACAAGTTATCTATAGACAAGATAAATGGGAAATGACCAAAAGAGAGAAGATACTAGCTTGAAGAAATATTGGAAAAAGGTTCCCATAGAAGGTGAGAATTGGGGAAATCAGAGATGAATAGAAAAAGCATTCTAGGCATGATGGATAGCCAAGGGCAAATGCCTGGAGTAGAGACTGTGATACCTGTAAGAATCAGCAAAAAGGCCAGTAGCAATTGTATTTGCTCTGCGTATATATTTTTTTGTAGTACATGTTATACCTTCCCCTACCCACACCAACACCTTCTTTGTTCTTTGAGAATAAGGTTTATTTCATTTTTGTGTCCTTAGCACCTAATATAGTACCTGTCACATAAAAGCTTCCTAATGAATGTCTGTTAAATCAAACTGAACTGAATGTGTCCTTCTCTTTGGGGAGTATGGAATAACATCAACCCTTGCATTTGGCCAGAGTTTTATTGACCTCAAAAAGTTGACTTCATTTACACTGGCGCATTCATTATGTGCACTGCTCTTTGGGGCCCTGCTGCATCACTGTGGTTCACTTCATGGAAGTTCTCCCCCATTTCTTAGAATTCTTCATATCTGTCATTCCTTTATAGCACAGTAATATTCCATTATATTCATACACAGAAGCTTTTTTCTGCTAGTCTCCAATTATTGGATGTACTTTTCGTTTTTACCTTTAGATTGTCATGAATATGAACAACTGAATCTTTTAAATTAACAAGAACCTCCTTTGGATATAATCCAAGTAATGATACATTTGAAGGTATAAACAGTTTGGTAATTTTTCTTTTATAATTCCAAGTTGTTTTCCAAAATGGTTCAACCAGGTCAAAACTGCTCTAGTAATAAATGAATCTCACAGCCCCTCCACTGATGTTTTCTCATCTTTGCTAGCACGATGGGTATGTTGTAATTTTCTTGAAGTTATTTTGATTTACCTTTCTTTGATTATTAATAATTTTTCAAGTGTTTAAATATAATTTAGACTTGTTGAATTATTTTTTAAATAAACAATTGTTTATTTTTTTCTCCCTCTCACCTTCCCCTACATACACTTGGGGAAAAACAAAACAAAACAAAAACTCATTATATTATTTATTTTTTCAAAAAAAGGATTATATAGTTCATAAGTATCAGAGACAGGATTCAAAGATAAGTCTCTTGGCTCCAAATATAGTGCTATTTCCACTGTGCCATTAATAATAATGGGCTGTACACAGGTTATGTCCCAGAATAAAGTCCTCAAAGTTACCAAAAGCTCTAGCACTATAAGCATTTGAATCATATAACATTCTGATTTTAGAGTTTATAATTTGGATAATTTTTCCTCCAACCTCAAATCAACCTAACACTTTTAACATTGCACCTGAGAAAATGCTTTTACTTTCCCTCTGTAATCAATTTTTCTCATCATTTGAAGTATTGGCTTCTTCCCAGACCATTCATTCCTGCATAGTCTGCTACTAGACAGAAAAGTGATGTCACTGTTCATAAAACTAAACATCAAACTGTCCCATCTTGACTCAATGTCAACTGGATCGTAGCTGTCAATCAAGGATCGGCAAATTAATGGACTGTGGATGTGTTGATCATTTATTTCCAAACCAAAGTTTACTTAATTTATGGCTTCTAGGCTTGTGAGAGAATGAATGAATAATTCTTTTACCCTTCAGAAGGAGATAAGGAAAGCCATGCTGAGTAAGGTCCCGGGGTTCTTATAGGCTAAGACAGAATATACCCTTTTGACATCCTTGTCTGACTGGACTTCCCATGGGACAAAACTCTGTTTACCAAATGGGGGACAGGATGGGGAAGAGAATAGGACTATGCAACTAGGAAGCATTTACCAAAGATGAACTAAAGATGCAGTAGTGATATGGAAAAATGTATTTTGAAACGTTATTTAATTCAATTCAACAAACAGAGGTGTCAACAAGAATTATTCTAGACATAGGGGTTGTGGTAAGGCACAGTCCCTATCCTCATGGAATTTATGATCTAGTAGAAGGTTAAAGCAGATAAACCCATAAGAATAATACAAAATAATGCTTGAGAGGTATATTATTAGAGAGGTATGAAGAAAATGCCTTATAAACTCCGTATATAACATCCAGAAGTTGTTATATATACACACACATCATGTTTTTGTTGTTGTTGTTTTATTTTAACTTTTTAGTAAATTCTTTAAACCTTCAAATCTTGCATGGATCTGCCGAGAGGCATACAGACCTTCTTGCCACCTTCCATTTACTAGTTAAACAAAGAGAGGCTATCACCATAGTCCTAGGACTTTGGGGGTAGGAAGAGAGGTAAGTGGCAGGGAAACAACTACAAAAACCAGAGAAAAGCTTTAGTATTTAGGAAGAAAATGTATGTGGTATCATGGGAACCAAAATAGGCAAAGACTGACTTTGTGTAGTTCCTGACCAGTAATTTCCATTATAGTCCTCATTCGGAACTTTTAGTGCATTAAAAACAAAGAAACCAAAATTGTCCATCAAGTCTACCAGTGTACCAATCGTTACATGGACATTCAGTTGTTGCCAAAATTTCATTGTATCATTGAAGAGGAAAGATGCTTATTCTAATGTACAGCGGCGATAGGGCTAACATGGCAGATAGAAGGTGATAGAATAGGAATCTCGAATTTGCAACTGGCACATGGAGTTTTTACTGAGCCTTTGGGATTTATTTATGAATTCCCCAAGTTTGAGGTCGTGGTAATTATTTTAAGCAATGGCTAACGACACTTCTGTTCTCCAATATCTATTCCGGAGGGCAACTTTTCACATTGTTTCCAAATATCCATATTTTTTAAAGCCAAAACTTCATATTTCTTATTTAGTTGTCATTTAAAAAAACAAACAAACCTCAATCATTGTGCATTCAACAAATCTTTCCTGAGTGCCAGTAATGATACTTATGTGACTTTCGGTCCCCAACCAAAAGCCTCAGTTTCCTCATTTTACCAAACCATTTGCCATTTACCAAACTCTGACAATCTTCCCTCAACAATATATAATACTAAATATTATATTATTATATATTAAAACAAAGGAAATTTTAGGCAAAATAAGCTAACACAGAGATAGTCTGATAAAATTTGTACCTGTATCTTCCCACCTATAGGGATAGGGGGTGTGTGTTTTGGGAGAGTATATCTTATCAACCAAGTTTTACCATTGAAATGAAGAATTCAGCTGCCTATCATTAATACTATCCTGATTTATATCATAATAATTCTAATGTAATCATATAAGCATTAATATATAATTAATACCTTCAACCACATATTATTAGTGGTATTTTCATTTACATAATAATACTTTTAATGGCATTAGTATTTTAATTTATATAATAATAATTTTAATATTATTAGTATTTTCATTTACATTGTTATCTTTGTATATCTTTCTTTTTCTTGTTCTGCTTATTTCATTTGCCATCAGTATACACGGATTTTCTTCTACCATCCCTTAAAGTAGTTTTGTTTGCTTTCTTTCAAAAAACATGTTGTCTTACTTCCTATTTAGGCTACCTAAGGCAAGGTCAGTAATTTCAGAAGCATTTTGGTCCTGACTATTGTTTTCATCCACCAAGGGAACACTGATTTTACAAAGTAGCCTAGGGTGCTTACTAGTGTTCCCAGAGCTAATATGTGCCAGAGGCAGGATTTGAACCCCAGACTTCCTATCTCAAAGACAGAGTAGCCCTGTTTCTACTCAGTCATTCCATTTCTATATCAGCATATCCCTGGGTAATTTCTAGTAGTGGGACCATAAATTCTTCCCATGTTTTTGCCTTGCTCTGGCAAGAAGGATCCCCTGTAACCACAAACTCCAGAAATAAAAAGTACCCCCAGAATTATCTTTCTTTAAGAAGGAGAGCCAACCTGGACAATAACACTATAGTAGGAGGCAGGGCTCAAGATGATCTAGTCTAAATGACAAGGGGGACTCATTGGATTATTGATTATGCTGGGGTTTGGTTCTGGGTAAAAAGTCATTACTGGAAGGAGGGAAGGGCAGCAGGGACATAAAAAATGAAAACCTCCACATCTCCATGAATACTTGACCAAATTTAAATATTTGACCAAACGAAATACTCAACCAAAATGAGAGCCAGTTAAGTTTTGGCATTAGGATCAGGGTCATCTCTCCATTTGGAAGGGAGAACTAAGATTGTGTCCTCAATTTCTAAGGAAAAAGGGAAAGGGCAATCCAGCAGTAATTGTTGATCAAAAAACCACAAAGTTGAATGATTTGGTCTTTCCAGTGGAAATTCAGTTAAATAAACACTACCCAGTATAGCACTGGGTACTGAAAGATTCACATAATTCTAAAAAAGGACCCTTGAGTGAAGATTTTGTCTTTCATAATCAAAGAGGACCAAAATGACATCACTTAGAATCAATGTACAGTAAGTCTGACTGTGGCTGCTCAGACCAATATGAGCTTGGAAGGTTCTATCCCAGGTTGGGCACAAATAGTCCACATGAACATTTGGAATGGACCTTGGGTGAGGAATGGGGTGTTGGAAGGGGGAAGAATACCTTTAGAATGAGAATTCACATGACCAGTTGTTGCATTTGGTTTAAAGAGAATGGATTTCTTGTAATTCAGGATATGCAAACAGAGGTTTTCAGCATCTCATAGCATGTTCTGATAAATGGTAACAGCATAGATTATGTGGCAACATGGTAAGCCAGGGCCTGCCCTGACATACTTCATAAAGAAGGATTACAGACATCTGGATGTGAAATGAAGGTGGTTCTCTCTTTTATAAAAATGGTAAATTTAGCAATTAACACTACTAGGTCTATTTCTAAAGATGATTAGGGGAAAAGGAAAAGAACCTAAAAATGTTTGTAGCAGCTCTCTTTACAGTGGCAAAGCAATGGAAATTGCAGAGATGTCCATCAATTGGAGAATAGCTGAACAAGTTGTGGTATATGATTGTGAAGGAATACTAATGTGCTGTAAGAAACGATGAATTCAATAATCTTAGAAAAACATGGAAAGACTTGCATGAAATAACGAAAAATGAAACGAGCAGAACCAAGAGAACACTGCATACAGTAACAGTAATATTGTTTTAAGAATGAGCAAATAAGTCATTTTGACTATTATAAATGCTCAAATTAACTATAAAGGACGTATGAAGAAAGACACTATCTGTATCCAGAGAAAGAACTGATAAATAGAAGTATGTACAGAATAATTTTATATAGATGCATATATACATGTACATATATGTATACTCACACACCTATTTGTGTCTAATGGTAGCTATCTCTAGGATGGGGGGGAATAAATTTACATGGTAACTTTATTATATATTTAAAAAGAATAGCAAGTTGTACATAATAGATTTGTAGTTTTGTGTGCGATCATCTCTTTTTTTAATACTATGCTATGGAAATGCTTGTTTTATTCCACAAAAAAACAATTTTTTTTGAAATGGTAAATTTAGCTTTGTTTGGTTCAAAGATCAGAAGCCTACCTGCTTTAAAAAACAAAAACAAAACCAAACTCACTCTGCCTTAATATGACTGTAACATTATTCAAAGCTATCCATTCCCCCCAATAACTTGCTATTAAATACGTATTAGTGAATTTGCTGACAGTTTGATACTTAGGCATAAGAAATGGGTAGATAAAAGAAGGGAGGCATGTGGAGGTGGCATAGGGAGAAGAGGATTAACTACAAAACGTCATTCCCAGGCCAAGAAGCTTTCTCATGGACAACAAGCACAGCATTCAAAAGATACTTGAAAGAACAGCAACAGACTTGATGGCATTTCATTGCTGGCTCAAATTAGCAGGGTGAGGAGGGGTAGGGTCATGACTAGAAATAAACAGATGCCATGAGAGGTCTGTTACCCCTAGGCAACCAAGAATGAAAACAGTCCTTTATGAGACACCAAAAACTGAGCACCTGGTTGTCCATGGTTCACAATACCCAGTGTTTTGGGGAGGATGCCTTTATAACCACAGCACAGTTTATTTTCCTTTCCCTAGGATTTGAATTTAAATGGATCCTGTTTATTCAAAGAGTCTTTCACTAAGGGGTAAGAATATCCATAGTTTATACATTATCTCCTTTATTCTCAAATAGCATTTTTAAATTTAATTATATATTTATTATATAGCTATTATATATATATATATATATATATTTAATTATATATTTATATTTAATTGATAATGAGTTATTAGTTTGTTTTATTCCCTTTCTCCCAACTAAACACCATAGGTCTCTTTTGATCTTTGCACGTTTTTTAAATGATGTTCAGCATCGTCATCCAATGCTTCAGAGCATTAAAATATGTTTTTCAAAAGAAGGGATTTTACCTTGTAGGGGATATTAGGAGCCTTAATTCTGATAGTAATTGATTTTTCTTCCTCCAACCTTCCTACCCACCTATCCAACAAAGGAAGGATTCCTCTCAAGAGATCAGCAATGACAATGCCAAGAAGTCCAACCCTTCAATTTTTATGGTCTTTCATACCCTAAGCATTTTACCAAACTATGGTCTCAGCCATCTTACATACAGAGATAACTGAGAAATTTCAATCCTGGCTAATTCTCTGTCCTGCCTCACCTTACACCCTACCCCTCCCCTAAAACAACGGTCCGCATATGGACTTGCTGGGAAGGGGATGCAGCTTGGGGCAGGGCAGAGAATTAGCCAGCATTTAAATACCTCAGTTCAAACTCAGCACCTGTTCAGTTGAACCACCCTAGCTCCCTTTCCCCAAAGTCAGAAAGGAAATGTATTTTTACTTTAACGATAAGATAGAAAAATTGTTTCCTGAAAAATACAAGAAACATTCATTTTAAATCACTGGGCCTTGGTTTTATTACAGTTTTAGGGAAATCTCCTCTGGGGCAAGGTAAAGGGCCTGGTGAACGGAGTTTGTTGAAGGGGATTAGGAAAGAGTCTCACTTCTCCTGAAAATTTATATTGCACTGAATTTAACTGTCAATGATTTGGAGTGGTCTGAAATGTGAGTCAATTTGATTGAATAAGAAATGAAAATAGTTCTTCTGAATGAGTGATTTCATGCTTCTGGGTCCTAATGATAATAAATTTTATGAACAAAACTATGGGTGAACTGAGATGACCAATTTCTCTTAGAGGATGTCTGATTTGGTCTCAGTTGTATAAGTACAGTGTGAACTTTGGGCCAGGCAATTGATGGAGTCATGGAGACAGAAGGATCATTAATGGTCATCTCATCCAGGATTTGACAAATCTCAGGTACTGGGATGCAAATATTCTCAGACTATCCCTGGGCTCCTAAATTCGACAGTTGGATCCTAGCTCCAAAGCATATTTCCTGCACCCTGATCTGGTCTTCTTAACAGATGAGGAAACCGAAGTTAGAGATGTTAAAATGTCTCCCAAAAGTCACATAGCTGTCAAAGACCTGGATTAACATCCTCACTCTGCTACAGATCACCTGTACGACATTGGGCAAATCACTCACTGGGTCTACTTCTTTATTTTTCAAAATAGAGGAGTGGAGACTAGATATCTTCTTACTTCTCTTCTAACTGCAATTCTATTACCTTATAATGATGTGGGTTTATTGTTAGATTTAGAGCTAGAAGAGACCTTAAGAGATTAGACAGTCTAATCACCATTTTATAGATGAGGACACTATTAGGTCCATAGAAAGAAAGGGATTTTGTCAAATTCAACCAATAGGAGCAGAGAAAGAATTCATACACAGGTCTTCTGTCTCTAAATCTAGAGCTCTTTCATACTGCCTGCCTTTTGGGTTAGATTTCTGCCCATCTTTTAAAGCCCATCTCAAACACCCCTATAAAACCATCCCTGATTGCCTTCTATTTTCCAAATTTCTCACAAACTTCAACCCCTTCTCCCTGCTGGTCTTCACACAGAATCTTCTGTTTTTCTTATGTACTTATCCTTTATTAGTTTTATTACAATTATTTAATCCGTCATGTCCCCAGACTAGACCACAAACTTCAACAGAAGGGAGTACACTATATCAACATGTTCTCTCCATAGTACTAAATAGTTGTTGAATTAAAATAAAATTAATTAATTAATTAAATTATTAATAAAATTAAAATAGTTGCTGAATTAAATTGAATATAGCTGAATGGTGGGAAATTAGAAAAGAAAAACAAATCCTTTCTGATATCATTCATCTCAGCTCTACTCTAAGGAATACATATCAAATCCATTTGAAGATAAATCCAGACAAGCCAAATCTCTCCAAAAACTGAGCAAAGAATGTTCTGAAATGGATGTTCAAGTTGAAATAAATCACCATAATCTTTAAGAACTTTGGTAACTGAAAGGTATTCTGAAAGGATTTCAATGTGCATTTCAGATGCTTTTTTTGAAAGATACACCCATTATTGTCTCTATTTAACTATTGGGTAAAGATTGAAGTGTAAGTGACCATAAAGATCCAAGATTATTTTTTAACCAAATCTGGCATTAAAAGGTCCCTAACAATGATTCTTATATATGTCATTGGAAACAGCCACACAGCAACCAGCTTCCTCTGAAATAAAGAAAATGCCTCCCTTTCTCTCTCTCTTTCAAGTTTGAAAATGCTACATAGCACCCTCAGTCAATGAGGCTACACAGATATGTACAATTAGAAGCCAGTATTAAGATATGCCCCAGCATTACTACAAATCAACCTCCCCAAGCAGAGGCTCTATTTGGAATTAAATAACACCCATTATCGTGCACATAACTGGACTGTTCCTTCTGTTTGGTCTGAGTACTCCTTGTCTCATTTTCTGCTTACTTACTAAGAAATCTTACTTGCTAACAGAAACATGGCAGGATTCTATGCCTCTATTTCCTTTAAGAATGAATGCCAATCCAAGGCAAACAGGAAAACAAATCTTGCCATTGAGGGGAAGTACATAAAAATGGGACTGAGTAGTAGGACTATTTTAATAAAAGAAAATAATGATAAATGCTCTGAGTATAGAAATTAGGTCAGGAGAGGTGAAATCTGCTGATGGAGCCAAAACTTTTTCAGATATTATCTAGCTATAAATATGTAGCATTTTAGGATCACAGAATTAGGGCTGGAGGAAACCTAATAAGGTATCTAGTTCAACTCCCTTATTTTGCAAATTAAAAAACTGAGACCCAGAGATTGATTTGCCCAAGATCATTGTTGTTCAGTCGTGTCCAACACTGCACTGACCCCATTTGGGGTTTTCCTGGCAAAGGTGCTAGAGTGGTTTGACATTTCCTTCTCCAGCTCATTTTACAGATGAGGAAACTGAGGCAAACAGGGTTATGTGACTCTGCTTCAAACACATTGAAGTGGCAGTAATTACTGCCACTTCAATGTGTTTGAAGCAGATAGTGTTACTTCTACACCCTTCGAGTCAGCTTACCCTACTCCCTCAAACCTTCACAGGGTCCAGTTGGAAAAGCTCAACATAACCACATTTCTCAACTCTGAGATCCTCCAAAGTGCAGTTCAGTGGAAGGGGGAACCCTTCTCAAAATGAATATTTCAAATGGTGCCAGAGTTCTATTACGTTATCTTGTAGTATGGAGAATGAAGCCAGTGAGAAATGAACCCTTCTGCTGAGTAGATCAAAGCCTAAATATGTAGAAGGAGGGAAGCCTTCAGTAGCTCTGTTATAACTCCTCTCTTTCCAATAGATAGATCCATCATAGGCCTTGGGCATTCCAAATCTGAAAAAAAGGAAAACAATCCTACCAGGCCCTCCTTTTGTTACCCAACTGACTGCTAATTGACCTGCCTTGTCCGGAACCAATAAGACAATGCCTAAAGCATTTCACTTTCTGACACTCAGAGCATCGAGATCCATTCTCAATTAAAGATGTATTAATCACAGGGACTCTAAAAGCTTAGATAATATATACACAAGGAAATCTTTCTTCTTGCCTTTCACCTTCTATACTCAGAAATTTACATTTAAGGGCAAAAAATAAAAAATAAATCCTTAAGAGCCCACTTCAGAAACCAACCAATAAAAAGGTTCATTCATTAGTCTCTATCACGCTGTCGAAGATTTCTGACCCACAGTGGAACCTTTCAGACATTGGTAAGGCATTTGTCATCCTACTAAGGCAGCTTTAATTCTTCAACAAACACATCTGGGGAGGTTGTGTCATTTTGATTTTTAATGTGTGTTAAGGATGACCTGAGAATGGGATTGTTCCCACCACAGATGAACAACACACAGCAAAAAATTAAAAACTAAAAATTAAAGAGGATATCCTTGAGAAGCTCAAAAGGAAAAAGGACAATGAGAAATTTTATATTGGTGTTTTTGTCGGTTTGTTTTTCACTGAGACCAGATCATTTCTGGGTCTTGGTCTGCACAGCAAATAGAGTCTTTCTTTCAACACCACAAAGCAATATAGCTTAGGGTTGTTGTCATCTTTGCAATTTGCTGAGATTTTGTTTATTTTTAACAAAAACAGAATTTGAATTTTGAAACTCTAGATAGGCCATAACAAAAACAATCGAAGGTCTCTACTCTGTTTTGTTCTCCACTTTACACAGTAGTAATTATAGCAGAGTTTAAATTCCCCACCAAAGTAAGCCATCTGTAGGTCTTTATCTTAATAAGTGACCTCATCATCACATTTTTCAAAATGGGGAACAGGAATGACACTATCAAGTTGTCCATCTCTTTCTGTATGGTGTACAGAGAAAACATGGGGAGAGCTTTGAGTACCTAGCTCCAATGGAAAACAAAAACCTAAACTCCAACAGCTTTTCTGACCTCAGTAAAATGGAAAAACCCAGGTCCCCTAGGTTATTTAATAGGAACTCTTTTAAAATTGAATGCCTACTTTATATTTTACAGGTCGATGGCATATTTGTGAGAGCAGTTGGATATTTTGCAAGAAGTGCCATATTGTTCTTGGCTCAGGAAACCCACTTTCTCCTTTTATGAATGGCACCTGAATCCATCATTGTATCAATGAAGGTCTACCCTGTTCTAAGCTGAGATAATGGGGAGTCAATTAGTGTCACTTATAATGGGAACACCTGTCCACTAAGACCTGGCCTGAGACCAACTCCATTTACATAGCCACTAAGCAGCAGCCAGATGACAAGGGCTTGGGACACTTACTGATGCATTCTAGATTCAAGTAGGTGACCTAAAGAAAAACAAGGTCCAGAGTCCCATTATTTATTTTGTGAGCCATCCAATTCTCTTTCACTTATATGCACTTGGAAAGGAAGTCCTATTTTCCTAATGGTCACTTTAATAGGGCAATTTGGACATTCAAAACAACAAAATATCGTAACCAAAGAACTGAGAAATCCAGTTCCTTGTTGCTTTGTCAGCCCTAAGAAATCTTTGGATTTCTCTCTCTGAAATGTCTTTGAAGTTGAATTCACCTTTCTATTTCCTTATATTTGAAACACCCTGAACATGCTCATAGAACAGGAGAAAACAAAACCAGCAACTTCACTGACAAAGAATGCTTACAGTTCTGGATGGAAGGAAACAAGGGAGGACCAAGATAAGCCAAAGTAAACAATTACACAGCGCTGGCTTTGGAGCTGGTTTTTTTTCTTTTTTCTTTTACTACTCTGGGGGGAGTTTTTAGGCCAAAGTTCCTTAACCTTCTTTAGGACAACTACAAACTTGGCTTGAACGGCAACTATTCTGTGATCATGTGTAACAGATTCAATTCCAATTCTGGAAATACTTACTAAGTACCTAGAATGAGCAATAGTGAATTGTGCTAAGAACCGGGGAAACACAAGCCAATGAGACATGAAACTTATAAAGTAGAAGATGGCAAAATGTTGGGATAGATAGGATCAGAGAAGTTCCCTACAGTAAAGTTATCCCAATTTATCTGGAAAGCCATTCTAGGAATAAGGAACCAATTTTTTCAAGGGGCTGCTTCACTATTATCCTTCATTAAGGTACCTCTTTTCAAGGCTATCTCATGACCCATTTCAAAGGATAGGTTATTATTTCACTTTCTTTGCCCATATTTTCCTTATTTATCACATAGATAGAAGTCAGAAATAAGCTATAGGAAGAAGGGTATGGAGAACTTTTAGATTAAATTATAATATGGCATATTTGAAATAATCTTGCTTCCTGTACCAATGGCCACAGAGACAGGGAAAGCACAATACAGATTTGGTTGGGATTGGGGAAGGAGAAGAATAGAAAGTAGTCAGATTTGTACACATAGGAGATTAGTATGAAATTAAGTTGGACATTTACCAATAGAGAAATGGTCAAAGGATATGAAAAGGCAACTCTCAAAGAAAGAAATCTAAGTTGTAAATGCTCCAAATCACAAATAAGTAGGAGAAATGAATAAACAGCCATCAGCATGAAAATTCCTTTTTCAATGAGCTCAGAAAAAGTATCAGTAAAATGACAATAGTGGAACACAATTTGCCAAGTTTTCAAGAAGTTAAGCATGAAGGGGGAGAAGAGAGATGAGCTTGTTGCTGGACAGCCAGAAGGGTCAAGAGAAGAAGGTTTTTATAGAATCTGTGAGACCTCTACATGTTTATAGGTGGACAGGAAGGGGCCAAGAGCAAGGTTGGGATTTCAAGATGCACAGAAAAAAATGAGTGTTGGAGTGAGGTCTTGGAAGAGGTTCGAGGAAATGGAACCAAAGTTGCAGGGAGGTAAATGAACCTTAAGATTCTACTAAATTCTCCCCTGAGAGTGAAGGAAAAGAGAAGGTGATGCTGCTGAATAGGTTTAAAGAACAGACAAAGGAGCTGAGAGGATTCATGTGCCTGTAAAATGAGAGGGTCTAGAGTAGATGACCTCTAAGATACCATACAACTTGAAAAATTCTACCATTCTATTAATTTAAGGGGTGGGGGTGCCTTAAGTCTCATCTGGTTGAACTATCCAAAGTAGGAAATCTCTTACAATGTTCCATATTGTTTGTGGATTATACCAAACGCGTAATATGAAAATCTCTCCAAACTTTCCAGAAAAGTTTTTTTTTTCTTTTTCTTTAAGGTGGCATTTGGAACACTTTATGCATTATACTGGAAATTTGCATTAACACAACTTTTTATATTGGGAATTTCAGTGTGACAATGCTTCATCTTGTAAACCATCTGGATGTGCCAGAAAGATGTCAATATATCTTACCTATAAAGAGTCCCACAATTTGGGCTCCCTGAATGGCATTAGAGCATGGCTCCATTTCATTATCATCATTGTTCATGGAAGCTGTCTAGTTCGTGGCTTGATATGTGAAAAGCTCCCTCCAAATATAGTGATCTTGAAAGATAAACTCTTGAAGAAGGTTAAAGGGGAAATTTAAAGTCTTTCTCAGTCATCCTCCTCCTTGAACAATAAGCTTTTAAACATGTTTAAAGAGTCTTCTAGGTGAATGATCTGTTAAAATTCACAAACCCCTATTTTCAGATCTATATGAGTTCATTTATAGTTCATGTGTTTACAATAGATGCTATAAATACGATCATTGTTCCTTTTGTTTTCCATCACAAACCCCATGCGTTGAGATAAAATAGGGTAGTCTTATTTGGATACGATTTGATTCTGCATCAAGTTGTTTAACCGTATCATTTTTTCCCCTCAAACACAAATTTGAAAGAACACTTAAGCCTGTAACTGCACACTCCCTTATTCAACAGAAAAGAGCACCTGATGGTCCAGTCAACTACAGACTATTTGTGGTAGTCCATGCAAAACACTGTCTCCCATGCTTGGAGTATACTTCCTCCTCATGTTATCTCCCACAATTCCTACCCTGCTTCAAGGATCAGCCAAAGTGTCACTTCTGATGGCACACCTAGCTTGATTCCCCCAAATACTCGTGACTTCTCCCAAGGAAATTATTTTACGCTTGAACCACAACAACAATGATTATGACAACAGATAGCGTGTTTATAGCACTTTAATTTTTGCAAAGTGATTTATGTGTGATTTCATCTGACTGTCACAACAATACTGTGAGGTAGGTGTTATTATTATCTTGTTTTACAGATGAGGTAACTGAGGCTGAGAAAAGTTAAGAGACATGCTTATAGTCCCGCCAAAAGTAATTGCCTGAACAGGTTTTAAACCCAGGACTTCCTGACTCTTAACTCTAACACTACACCACCTAAATGCTCCAAAATATTGTCCACATTTTGCATTTACTTATCTCTGGGCATGTGGTTTTCCCTGATGGAATGTATGATTCCTAAGGGCAAAGACTATTTTTCATTTCTTCTGGCATCCTCAGCATCTTGTAGTACTTGTCACACTGAAGAAATAGATGTTTAATGAATGAATGAATTTAAGCTAAAACAATGATAAACTTTTAGAAATCTCCCTATCTCTCTGTCTCCTCTCAGTAAAGTTCTGTAAGATATGCACATATCCATGGAGGTTTGAGGAAAATCTATCTTCCAGTGAATTGTGAGCTAAGCAAGGGCCCTACCAACTAATCTTGCAAAGGCTTTCAATTTTCAAATGATAGAAAAGACATTATTTATCCTGGAAGCAGGAGGAACACTCGATTAAGCATGATTCTACTTGGATATTCAAAGTGTTTGGATTGTGGCTGTGAGTAGCCAAAGCTTTGGAAAAGAAAGTTAATAGATGATGGGCTTTGACCTGCCTTCACTGCTTACAAAAAAGAAAAAAAGAAAAAGAAAAGAAGAAAAAAAAGAAATCAGGATTGATTCATCAGGCAGACATAAAGCATGCAGCATGTTAACTAGAGAAATGCAATATTCCCAGGGATCCTCTATGAGCATGGCCTACTTCAATGTTCATTCCAATGAATGAATGTTAGCCAGTCTAATTGCTAATGCATGTATCTAACCTGTCTGGGGGCAGGTGTTTTCATTTAGTTCACACTCCTGAGTTTGGAGCTATGTATTCAAATCTAGGAATCATCTGCATATTTTTTTGCAATTTCATGCCACTAACTTTGAACTCATGGGGGAAAAAAAGGCTTCTAGACAATAAAATCATTCTCTGCCCTATCATTTGCCTTTGAAAAATACACATTTCTAAACATGAAGAATGTATCTGCATGTCTACAGGATTTCAAATAATCTCCCTATCCTGGGGTGTATACAAAAATAATAAAGGAATGATACAGATAAGATTTTTTATTTCTCTTTCACTTTTCCCACAAAATCCATTAAAGAGAGGTTTTTGAAAACTATCCGTCACATTTTATGCTACAGGCAAACAGCAAAATATGATGCGCAGGGGATCCTGAGCAAAGTTACTTTATGTGAGACCTAACTACTTTATCAGACTTCAATAAAATGACTATGGAATTTAACCAGGCTGTTTGGACGGACCAAAACAGCCTCCATAGTCTTCTTTCAGCATATGCTAATGTTAGCAAGGAACTTGTCCTACTCATTGGAAGCTAGAGGAAGCCACGGAAGGCCTGCCGTACTACTAGAACCTCCCTTATACGCTAATTCACAAGTAGGTCCAAATGGGAAGTGACATTTCCCAATGAAAGAGGCAGTGTTCACCAGGAAAATGACCACTCTAATGTCTGTTAGCATTTCTCATCTTTGATTATATTGGCCTACCAGTATCCTATAGAATCTTTTCTTTCTCTATGTCCTTCTTATATATTCGAAGGAGGACAATAAGTTGAGGAAAGAAGCACCAAAACAAGCAAGCATTTACATGGCAAAAATGCAACAACCAAACCAAAGCAAAATAATAATAATAATTATTATAATAACAATTTTGTACCTAGGAGAAAATAAACCCCTTTCTTCCACAGACAATTGGGGTAAATAACAGGCATGACACGCCAAATTGTGAAATAGTCCAGGAACTCTGAGATTCAGAAGCAGGCCATGTTTATTTGTGCTCCGTAGCCTGGCATTTTAATTAGTCACCATAGATTTAAAACGTCTCAGTGCACTCACAGGACCAGTGGTTCAGTGCTGTCTTTGTGTTTTTATATTGTAAAAAAAAAATCCTCTTTAAGGACATCAGCGGGGGGTTAATGGAAGCTTTGATAAAGTTTCCCTGAATCTTTTTATTGATGCTCAACTGCAGACTGGACCCTTGGTGTCTCTGGCCACTTTGGGGGATATAGTAATTAATTCAGTCAGTTGGAGTGACAAGGAGAAAATTTAGAAGCCCATCAAAAACCTGGGCTAGCCTTGTGTTCATTTCTCATCCCAGCCATGGTATGTATTTTTCAAAGCAATTGATGGCTTCTCCAGAGGGTGTACAAGCTGGTGGTGTTCAGGGTAACAAGCCAAGAAATGAAATATCAGACTCCAGACAGTCAGTGTTAAGAAAAATCTGGTGAGCGAATGTCCTCATGAGTGTGTGTTTTTTGTGTTTGTGGAGGAGTGAGGGGAGGGAAGGAAGGAGACAGGAATAATAGTGTGCTCAGCCTGGGGGATGCATAAGTAACCTTCATTTCTCACAGTGAAACATTCACATTTTCAGAAAAAAAAATGAGACCAAACTTTTATTTAAATGCCATAATTACCACTTGGCTCTCTCTGACATACTGCTTGTCTAAGCTGTTCATTCAAGCTTGAAGCTGGTTAATTTAGTAAGGCTCTTTGGAATGCTGGGATTTCTCCCTCCTTACCAAGGCGTAGAGTATCACCCACCTAGAATGCAAATTCATGGAACCTGGTAGGGCACCAGGCCGAAGCCACAAGAACATAGATACTGACTCGCCACTATCACAGTCTCCATTAATACTCACCACTAACAACAATGGTACTGGTACCGATATTCAATAGAAGTGAAATTCCTTTCATGATGAAACCAAATGCAAACTTCATCTCTTTTTGTTTTAATAGACATAAATGCATGGTTTAAAATACACATTTAACATTTGCTATCAACTCAGCCAGCAGTCTGTGTCTGAATACAGAGTTGTTAATGAGAAAATTACAGCTTGGCTACAATGCTCTCTATTCTGGGGTGCTTTCTCAGGCCTATAATCACATGTGCATTGAAAAGGAAACTTCAATTGGTCATCATTCCTTTCTGCTCCTTTGAGGTCTTGAAAGATCTCATCTCAACAGCTGAGACTAGGTGAACAGCAAAAAGACTTCTCAGCAAACATTCCACATCTACAAGGGCTATACAAGGATTTTTAGTCATTTCTCTTGAGTTTTACCTTCCTTATATTTCTGGCAATAGCTGCCCCCCCCGCCACCACCAAAAAAGATTCAGTGAATTAAAGGGCTATGTGTGAAAGGAAAATAGTTGATATTAATATACATATATACACATATAAACATACATACACACATGGGTAAGTGTGCATTCCTGTATATGTAATACAGGTATATACACAAATACACACATATACATGTGTACATGTATATGACATATGTGTATGTACACATGCATGTATAAGTGTGTATACATATATATCAGCCAGCATCAAGTATTTACAGCATCAAAAATGCATACTTGAATGAGCATTAGGCCATTGCCTATTAAGAGTCATACTCATGTCAAATTTTACTTCAATAACCAGCATAATTAGAAAAAAGAATCATGTCAATGTGATGACCAACCACAATTCCAAGGGATCAATGATGAAGCATAGAGAATAGGATGTATGTTTTTGTACATGGCAAATATGGGAATTTATTTAGCTTGACTATGTATATTTGTTACAAGAATTTTCTTTCTCTCACTTTTTTCTGAAATGGGAGGGGTAGTGGGAGAGAGAAAATAAATACTTTTTAATTGAAAAGGAGGATAAGGAGGAGGAGAGGAGGAGGAGAAGGAGGAAGAAAAGGAGGAGGAAGAGAAGAAGAAGAAGGAGAAGGAGAAGAAGAAGAAGGAGACGAAGAAGAAGGAGAAGAAGAAGAAGAAGAAGAAGGAGAAGAAGAAGAAGGAGAAGGAGAAGAAGCAGTAGCAGAAGAAGAAGAAGAAGAAGATGTAGAAGTAGAAGAAGGAGGAGAAGGAGAAGAAGAAGGAGGAAGAGAAGAAGAAGGAGGAGGAGGAGGAGGAGGAGGAGGAGGAGGAGAAGGAGGAGGAGGAGGAGGAGGAGAACAACAACAACAAACAGGGTCATCTTCAGAAAGCAAGCAGTATTTGCATTTTTAAAACTTCTGAACTTCAGAAGTCTCCCCTGAAAATCCATACTATACAGAATGTGCAATGAATCTGACAATTAATTCTTTATATCATTGTCCTGCCCTCTGTTTTTTGTTTGTTTTTCCCATTTCACAAAGTACCTCAAAACAAAAGCCCTCATGCCAAGTTTTATTTGTCATTTTCTCTTACTTAGTTGCATATTCAGGCTATTGACAAAACCAACCACTTTTACTTTTTTAACCTCCTGAATCCTTTCCTTCTTTGCTTCCTTTCCTTCCCTTAAGAACTGCCTTAGTCATAGTAAGAATGTTGAACTTGGAGTCAGGAGGACCTGAGTTCAAATGTGACTTCAGACACTTACTAGCCGTGTGATCCTGGGCAAATTACTTAACTCTGTTTGCCTCAGTTTCCTCATCGGTAAAATGAGCCAGAGAAGGAAATGGCAAACCACTCCAGTACCTTTGCCAAGAATACCCCAAGTGGGGTCACAAAAAAATCCGAAACGACTGAACAACATTAACCTAAGTTGAAACCATCAACAATCTTTATTTCTGTTAAATTCTTTGACCACAATAAATTGCTTAGAGTTACATTTTCATCTTTTGCCTCACCAGGTCACCCTGAATGATTCAACTCTTCTTCCATCTTCAGTCTTCTTAGTCTTGTCTTTATAACCCTGTCCCTGGTAATGTCACCACAGCCTTTGACATTTGTTGCAAGATGAGGAGAACCCTGGAATGTGTTTCCAGGCCAAGGAGGCCAAGGTTGCCAAGCTTTCTTTCTCATCTCACATGAAACCTTCCCTTACCATCTGGAAGACGTATCAATTTTCTTTAAGTGTAACTGCCAGGATCTCCTGTGCTCTACATCATCTCACTAAATGCACCCACACTTTTTCTTGCACTAATTTTTTAACACGGGAAAGCAAAGAGAAGGAGAAGGGAAAGGAGGGGAGAGAAAGGGAGAGAAAGGAGAAAATAATGACTTTGACTCAGAGTACTATGGCTTAAAAATTATCCAATTTAATAAGATAGTTTTTAGATAGGGAGTGAAATAATAGATGAGAAATTTTTTAAAAGATCATTTTAAAATTCTTGACAGAACAAAATCCCCTCTCTGCTCTTCACTCAATGAACTCACTTAAATCAGATTCTGTAAAATTCAATTACTTAAAGTCACTAATGCAAAAATGAGATCCAGAGGAGGAACTGAGTTGATTTGTGCCCACTCAACCAGCAACAGAACCTCTCCAGTGGGACCCACTCATACTGTCAGTCCAGGTTTTCCTTGCCCCAAAGTACAAAACATCTGTCTGTGGAATTCACTAGACTGAGAAGGTCCTAGAGGATGGTCAGCCACTGTTCTATATTATGAAGCCATACTTTAAGGCCAGCATATAGCTGAACTACCCAGTGAAGGGACATGGAGATATAGAACTAGGGGCAGTGACATTAAGACCCACCACTAGCTTCCATGGCAGCAGCTTTTAATGTTGCCAGTTCAGTTGGATGGTGAATAAAAATTGCCTTTATTTATATGACAACTCTTTCTTAGATAACACATCCTATATTCCTCTGACTCAGATGGCCCACTTAAGACTAAGTAAACTAAAGGTATTATGAAAAAGGATCAACACTCAGCCTCTGTTTGGTTTTAAATGTCAACCAGTTAATTCCTCCTTCCAAAGAAGGAAGAAAGGAAGGGAAGTTGTGGTCTTTTATGTTGAATATGAACTCAACATAACAAGATAAATAATAAAACATAAAGAAGTTTAGGTTGGCAATACTGGTTCCAAAGATGATGAAACACATCTCCATCTTTTTAGTATGGAGGTAGGAGACTGCAAGTGTCATTAAACACAAATACTATAACCACCGTTTTTGCTTATCTGTTTTTCTTTGTCATAAGGGAGCACTCCTGGTGTGAAAGACTGCAGACTAATATTTGAATATTCATGGTATTAAAAAAAAGTCATCAATAAAATTTTAAATAAAAGTTTGTATTGAGAGACATCTTCTAAGGTATCCACGATGGTCAGGACACACACACAGTTTTCACTAGGCTGGGGAGGTTGTAACTTTAGCAGAATGTGTGTGTGTATGTATGTATGTATGTGTGTATATATTTATATGTATATAAATGACATATATATATATGAAAGATGATATCTATACATATACATCATCAGTTACATGTAGAAAGAGCTCACTCATTTATTCATTCTGTTTTCTCACCTCACACTCACTTATCAATGCCATGAATCCTGGCTTTTGTCCTCATCGCTCAACTGAAACTATTTTCTCCAGAGTTACCAATGATGTATAAAATGTCAGATCTTATGGCCTTCACTCAGATATTATCCTTGACCTCTCTGTAGCATTTGACCATTATCACTGTCCCATCCTCTCTGTGGAGATATCCCTCGCAGCTCTAACCTGGATCCAATTGTCTTTTTTTCTCATACTCTCTCGGCGATTTCACCAGCTCCTGTGGGTTCAGTTATTAATTCTATACAAATGACTCCTCCATCAATCTAGCTAGACCTGGTCTTTCTCTCTCCTGAACTTTAATCCCACATAATCAACTTCTTAATGGAAATCTCTAATAGAAAGTCTTGGAAATGATACATCTCAAAACCTACATGTTGAAAACAGGATTCATTATCTTTCCCTTCAAATATTCCTTTCTTCCTAATTTCTGTATTTCTCTCGGGAGTACTACAATCATTCCTGACACCCCAGTTTGCAACCTCAGAGTCATTCGTTATTCCTCCTTCTGACTCACTCCTCACACCCAATCATTTTCCAAATCTTGTCATTTTACCTCCATGATACATCTCCCATCCAATAGCTGGTTTCCACTCATGCAACCACTAACTTAGTTCGGGCCTTCATCATGTCATGCCTTGCCTACAGCAGCAGCCTAATTGGCACCACTGCATTCCTAGACTTTCTCCTCTCCAATCGTTTCTTCATATAGTTGCCAAATGGAAATTCCTAAAGCACAGGTCTGATCATTTCATTCCTCTGATCAAGACGCTATGGTGAATCTTTCATGCTTTTAGGATAAAATACAAATCCCTCTGTTTGGTCGGCAAAGCACTTCACAAACTGGCACCAGCCTACATTCCATGGCAGCTTATTTCATATTACTCCCTGGAATGCACACCCTCCTTCCTGAGCCTCATAAAACCCCTAGTTTCTGTCAAAGCTTTGCTCAAATATCACCTCCTACAGGAAGGCTTTTCTGACTCCTGAGGTTTTGAGTGCCAAATCTTTGGAAATTACTGTATCAATTTTTAAAATTTAATTTTCCACATATGTGATTTTTTCCTCCAGAAAGAATATAAGCTCCTTGAGGTCAGGGACTGTTTGATCCCTCCACCTCCAGAACCTTGGATATAATAAGCTTGATGAGTTTTCTAATTGAATTCAGACCAGCTGTGAAAGGCAGTCTGAATTAGCACAAAAGTGTCCCTACAGAATGGTTTCAAAATGTCTCTTTACTGCTTTCAGGGACATATTTTAGACAGGCTAACTAAGCAGCCTAGTCAAGGTCCTAAGGGAATTTGCTTTAATGAAAAGATTGGAATGATTTGTAATTAGCATATAATTTTGTGTGTGTGTGTGTGTGTGTGTGTGTGTGTGTGTGTTTAAATGGGTGTTCTTAATGTGTTTGAGAAAGCTTAAAACATTCTGGAATTTAAACATTTACCCAGAATCTTCATCTGCTCTGTTAATTTGCACTAACTATGAAGGAAGAGTTTGTTAAGCAAAGGTAAACTACTCTGGTGATTTTGAATTGGTAAAATCTAAATTAAGGAGAGGTAATAAGGTTTTACTGGGATTTTCTGCAATTCTTTCTAAAACCAAAGGTTTTCTGGAAGGCCACATGGGAGGTCTCTTTATGGAAAGATTTACTTTTAATTTTGAACAGCCTCCCAATATTACCCTCTAAGAAAATTAAATAAGTATATACCATTTTATGCTATTCAGCAAACTTCCTGCCAGTACTGCTTTCTAGGGCAGGAGGGGGCATCTTGTTAGTGTCATGAGAAGTTCTTATCCACCTTCTCTTGCTTTTTAGAGAATGAAAAGCTACAGCATTATGGAAACTACCTTGCACAAATAATCACTTTGATTCAAGTTGGAAATTGTAGAGAGGTGGATTTTTGGCTCCATGTAAGGAAAAATTTCTTCTAACAATTAGCTATATGAAAGGGAAATGGCCTACCCCAAGAGATAATCCCCTCCTTTCATCCCCCCCAAAAAAAAAAACACAACAACATACATATCCCTTAGCAAAAGTCTTCAGGCAAAGGCCAGATGACCATTTCTCAAAGATGTTGTTCAGGTATGGGTTAGACCAGATGATCTCAATGATCCCATTGAACTCTGAGATTCTGTTAATTCTCTTATGCCAGCAAATCTAATTTATCCTTCGGGGTGTATGAAGAGAAGTCCATACCTAGCACATCCCAAAAGTCTTAGTTTATTGTTAAGTTATTAATGCTTAAAACTGCACTGTCTTTTGGGACAGCCAGTATCATTAGGCTTAAAAGATTATATAGAATTGGAAGCATCATGGAGATAATCTAGGCCAACCCCCTCTTTTCACAGATGAGGAAACTGAGGCCCAGGGAGATGAAATGGCTTCAAAGGTCACACACGTAACATGTGGCAGAGCCTGCTCTTCTGATCCCCCAAGTCCAGAGTTCTTTCCATTTCACTACTGAGTCCCTCCTAGTTATAAACATATGGAGAGTGAGACCAACACCTATCATTGCATCATTCAGCCAACCCATGAAACATTTATTGAGTGCTTACTATATACAAGAGTTCCAATGCAAGTACTAAAGGTGTCACATGTGACCATACTGTGCTGTTTTAGGGTCCTTTTTTGGTATACAGTTATTATGCTTTGGGGGATATGATTTATTCATTGATAGAGTTGCATCCACTTAATGAAGCATAATGTAATCCTAATTATTGGAATAGCCACTTCACTAGTGTCCCTGAAACTTCTTTCTTCCCTTCCACAACTCACCCACAGATTTACCAAAATAATCTTTTTAAGGCAAATATCTGACCATTCACACCCCTGATCAAAAATGAATAAAGGATTCTTATTATCCCCTGGGATAAAATGCAGATTCCTTCTCATAAAATATTTCCCCAATCTGGCTCCAACTTACATCTTTCCAATCTTTTTCATATCACTTCAATAGATGATGATGATGATTGATGGACAGTGATGATAACCAGCATTTATATAAGACCCCAAAATTGAAAAGTGCTTTGAATGCATGATTTTATTTGATCCTCCCAACAACCCTGTGAGATAGTTGCTAATATTATTGCTGTTTTACAGATGAGGAAACTGAGGCACAACAAGGATCAGTGGCTAGCACCACACAACTATTGTCTAAGGTGGAATTTGAACTTGAGTCTTCCTGACTTGAAGTCAAGCACACCATCCACCACACCAAGTTCTAGAGTTAGATGAGATCTCAGAAGTCATTTGATTCAGTCCCCTCTATTTACAGACGAAGAGAATGCAGCCCAGGAACGTCAATCATTCTACCTTCTATCCGACCTGCACTGCTAGCGATTGGTGAATGTCAGGCCACTGGACCCAGATGGCTCTGGAGGAGAAAGTGAGACAAGTGACCTTGAACAGCCCTCCTTGACTCAAATCCAAGTCAACTGCAAGCTATGTCATCATTTGCCTGGTGTCATGGTCCTCTTCAAGAAGGAAGGACAAACGCAACTGCTAGCGATTGCTCAAGCTAAGTCTTGTGCTTTCTGCCTCCCTTCCTTTGCACGGCAGGCACAGCTTCCTGATCTTTCTGTCAGAATCCCTATCTTCTCCAAGGCTCAGCTTGCATGCCACCTTTCCAATGATGTTTTCCCACATCCTTCCAGCGGCTAGCTCCCTGTATCACCTCAAATGCCTTTGCATTTATCTATGTAAATGCTGTTCACCTTCCTCTTTTGCATCTTTATAAAGGTTAAGCTAACCAGTTCTGAGTACAGGGGTTGCTGAAGAAGTCTACAGAAGGAAAGAAACCCCACAGGTCTATCTCTGGGTGGTTGAATGCCTTCATCCACATTTCCAGATGGGTCCTTGCTTCCCAAACCTGCCAATGAGAATTACTTCATCTGGCTTAAGTGGTGACTGAAATGATCCATCAAGAGACACATCTCAAACTCAGCTAACAAGTGGAACATAAAGCAGGATGTGCCTTTGAGAACAGTTTCAAAAAGTACAGAGTGTTGATTTGCCACAGGACAGATTCCCCACTGTGTATAATATTAGGCTCAGACCTCTCTGAATGACTTCGGTCTCCTATTATCATCAGATGCTTCTCCCAAACAAATATATCTACACTAATATTCTCTTAGATATAACACTTGGCTGCATTACTTGAAAGGTGAATCAAGCCCAAAAAATATAAACCCAACATTAGAGGTGCTTTTGTGATGACTCAGAATTCCTAAAATCCATTGCTCACATGAGCAAGTGGGTGTAAAATAATCAAAGACCCATCAACAAGCATTTATTAGAGCTTATCATGGCGGGGGGCAGGGGAGGACAACCTGGCATAGTGGCTACCAAGGTGGACTTGGAACCAGGAAGACCTGGGTTCAAGTCCTACTTATGATACATACTGGCTACAAGACTCTGGACAAACCTTTTAACCTCTCAGCACATTTCTAGGACTACAGGTTGTGACCTATATTGGTAGGAATTTCCTCACTAAGAAATTCTCTATACCAGTGAAATCACAAGTCTAGTCTTTATCAGTCTATCATTGTGGTATAACAGGTAGGCATCTGACCTTCAGAAATGGAAAGACCTGGGTTAAAGTCCTACCTTTGACATATACTACCTGCACAAATGTGAAACAGTCACCTGGGCTCTCAGTGCCTGCAGGCAGTTCTCTGAGACTCAGGTGGAAGAACAGGAATTACTATCCTCACTGCCAGACTTTAGCTAGAGTACTGGTATTATGTTCAATTCTAGGCGTCATAGTTTATTTAAGAAGAGCAGATATGTTACAGTAAGGATTCATTTCATGTATCAGTTGGACTAGAGAGCTGATGAAGTGCCTTCCAACTTTCAAATTCTGTGAGTTTTCTATGCCAATGATATCAAAGATCATATAGAGAGAGAGAGAGAGAGAGAGAGAGAGAAATACACACATATATTCAGAGACATGTGTGTGTGTGTGTATGTGTGTGTGTGTGTATCTCAGAAGCCCCTTTCCAATGTGCAGATTCAGAAAGGCTGTCTTTTGATAGGTAGCTAAAGCAGCAGTTTGTGATTCTACTTTGTAACTTGCTTCTCCAGAAGTCCACTGGGAGAATCACATCATTTAAATGTATATTTCACGCCAGAGTCCTTATAGCCTTTCTTTAGCCTCGTCTATCACTAGAGGATTCATTTTAGCTTTCCAGTTACTTCATTCTGATGTTATTTATGTCAGCCCCGCAGGACACTGTAGAAATAAACTATGTGGTGTGGAAATAGTTAGTTACTTTGTCCAAAAAAAGCTTATGTAAGAGTAAAAAGACCTGAATTCTGATCTCATCGTGTCACAAACTCACTATGTGACCCTAAGCAAGTCACTCTCTTAGGGTTACCACCAGTAGGACAGGAAGAAGATTCCTATTGGGCCTAAATGCCTTAGGAGAATCTAGAAACCACTCAGGGTCTAGAGGAAAGACTCTCAAGATTGAAGAAAGTCTTAGTACTATGCAGGTCCTAAAGTGAGTAGGTCTCATCTCTGTCCCAATAGTGACTCTTAGGTGTCATCAATGGCATTACTCTGGAGTCTTGGGGCAGGCACACCCAAAGTTCACCTAAAAAGGCCATACTACAAAGACACAGAAATTCTTGATCTAAGCTAAATGAATCCTGACACTCAAACATGCCAGATAAAAAAGACTTTAGAAAAATCACTTAAAGACAATTAGCAGGCAATATAAGGCTTCGCTGCTCTTAAGATGAGTGAAACACTTCAAAGTCTACCAGGAATATTTTATCAAATGTGAAAAATGCCAATATCTTAGCCCCCTAGTTATGAAAAATGAAACCCCTTCCCTTTTGTCATAGACATGCCTCCAATGTCATTTAATTTCCATTATAATAGTATCATCACTAGTCTGCTATTATGCTAAATCTTGATGTCAATTCTACCTTAGGGCTTATGTTTGAAATATTTTGCTATCAGAAGAAGAAATAAGTGCTTTTGAAATGTTTGGCCAAAAAAAAAAAGGTTGAAAAAAGATAACAAACTCCACATGAGATACATGTTGGACCGAGAAACAACAAATATAAAAGTTATTAAACTGACTGGAATAATTTTATCATACAACATTAATGCTAAGAAACCACTGAAACAGCAGATGGAAAATATAGTAATTGTAGATAATAGATTTATGGATTTGAGGGATTCAATCATAGGTATAAGTAAGTGGCAGCATCCTCACATTGTTGTGTTAAGCTCAAGAACTGACACCATCTAAGATAAGATAATGAGAAAAGGATGTGTGGGGGTGTGTGTGGAGGGGGGAGTCATGTTCTGAGCTAAGGATAGCAGATAGACTATCACAGTGCTGATACCTTTGAAATGTAAAAAGACCTACTAAGGATGGCTTTCATCTTATTGGGTGGAACCTCCATGGAGGACCTGTGGAAGATCATGGATGAGAATCATCTAGTAGATATGGATAAGTTTTGACATGTACTAGGGGAGAACATATCTACCCCAATGAAGGCAAGCACCTTTCCCTCTGAAGTTACCTTCTATGTACTTTGTATTATATGTAGTTATTGACATTTTGTCTCTTCCATTAGAATGTAACTCTTTTGCCTTTCTTTGTATCCCCAGAATGGAGTACAGAACCTGGCACATAGTAGGTGCTTAAAAAAATGTTTGTTGAATGAATGGATGAATGAATCAATGAGAAATGTTAAGTGTCTAATATGGGCAAAGAACTGTATTAAGTTCTTGGGGGTAGGGGAAGGTGGAGAATAGCCCCTGCCCTCAAGCATCTTCCATTTTACTGGAAGATACAACAAGAAATACAATATCATAATAACAAACAGTTTTACAGTATTTTAGAGTTTTCAAAGATGTTTCCCCATATAATTCCTATAATAATATTAATATGTGTCATATAAGATTCATATATATTTTTAATATATTGTGAAACTCATTAAGCTTCCCAACACCCTGGTAAGGTAAGTAGGATAGATGGTGTGTAGCCTGTCTTATAAAGACAAAACACAGAACAGTGTGTATAAAGGAATGTCAAATCTGAAAGAAGACTAAGAAGGAGGGGATTAGTAAAAGCTTCACATAGGAGGTGACCCCTGAGCCACAAAGAAGCCAGAGATTCTTAAGAGGTAGAAGTGAGAAGGCAGTGAATTCCAAGCACAGATCACAGCTTATATAAGCCACTGAGGCAGAAAACAGCAAGTTTTGTGGAGAGGACAATTATCATTTTATCATACAATACATGGCTGTGATTGAAAGAATAGGCATGGACCATGCAATATTAAATATTGAAGAAGTATAGATAAAAATTGCTTAACAAAAAAATGAAAATTTGTGATATGTTGAGGCACTTACATAATTCAAAAAAATATGAAATTTCCTGCACAACCTTTACTTCTCCTTTCCGTACTCTACTTTTATCAAGGGGAGTCCTTGAACTCCTTGAGGACAAGAATTGTTTTATTTTTATTTCTTTCTCTTAATGGTATCCTCCTAGTGGCAAGAGAAAGGAAGGAAGGAAGGCTCCAAGCACAGTGGGTAGACCCCGTGTAGCAAAATTGTGAGAGGGTATGAATAAGCATGGGCAGGCAAAAACAGATTCTGTTCTGCATCTTTAGAGGAAATATTCCTATCGATGAGATCATAGATCGATTGGAGAGATCATATTTAAATGGGTGGAGCAGTGAAGAAATATTTGTTGAATTGGATTGAATGAATGTGTAAGGTAAAGTTTCCATGATCTTCAGTCAACACACAACTAACATCACCAGGAAATGGCACTCATGGCGAACAAGGCATTATGACAACTAATGAGATCAGCTTTCCCATTCTAGCCTGCAAGGTGCAGCAATGCATCCCCCAGAGATGCACAGAAGAGAATGTGTTCTATTGGGCACTCCTGTTGGGATGTGAGGGGGAGCATCTCATTGCTTCTCAACCTGCAGATGGCATCTCCATGTGAAGCAATGTTACCCAGACTACTTATACTCTGTGGCTCAGAGAATCTGATGAAACAATATTTTAAGAACAAAAAAGAAGGGATTCTGCACTTGGAAAGGGCAAAAGAGGATAATTCAATTGAACTAAAATTCAGAAACTGCATTTTATAATAACAAATGTTAACTCTTGGGGCAGGGCTTGATCTGTTCATTCCCACTATCCATCGGCTCGTATATCTCCTTCCTTTTGCAGCCTTAAGGAGGCTGTCTTTACTTGGGGTTTCCATTTACTTTCCTCTCACTTTCTTAATTCTCTGCAACCTGGATCATTCAAATGAAACTGCTTTCTTCATAGATACCAGTGGTCTCTTAATCATGACATTTAATGGATTTTTTTGATTTTCATCCTTTTGACCTCTCTATAGCCTTTGACATTGTTGGTTACCCTTTTCCCATTGATGCTCTCTTCTCCTCAGATTTTTATGACACTACTCTCTCCTGGTTCCACTCATACTTGTTTGGTTGTTCTTTCTTGGTCTATTTTAATGTATCTTCATCTAAGTCACACCTGCTAATGGTGAGTGAACCCCAGCATTCTGTTCTGCTCAAGTAAGGTAATATTCATAAGAAGCACTTAGCACAATGCCTAGCACATAGTAGGTACTACATAAATGCCTATTTCCTTCCCCTTTCTGGGTCTTCTTCTCTCTATGTATTATGTCTCTCAGTTAAGTCATCAGCTTCCATATTGAATTCAGTCATCATTTCCATATTGATTATCAGGTCTACTTAGCAAGTCTCACTTCCAGTCTCTCATCTCCATCTACCTATCAGGCATTTTATACTGAATATCCCATAGACGTGTTAAGTGCAACATGTCCAAAACTGAACTCATTATCTTCCTCCCACCTAAGTATTTCCAACTTCCATATTACCATTTTCCCAATCACCCAGGTTCGGATATCATTCTCGACTCCTCTTTCTCACCACCAATCAGCTCAAATCCTTTAGATTTCACCTTC
Organism: Trichosurus vulpecula; assembly: GCF_011100635.1. Taxonomy (NCBI): domain Eukaryota; kingdom Metazoa; phylum Chordata; class Mammalia; order Diprotodontia; family Phalangeridae; genus Trichosurus; species Trichosurus vulpecula. The sequence continues at coordinate 278,400,360 of NC_050576.1, read as the reverse complement.
TCAACATTTCTTATATACACCTCTTTCTCTCCTCTGACACTGCCATCACTTTGGTTCAGGCCCTCATGATGTCATGCTTGGACTATTGCAATAGGTAGCCTCCTGATTGGCCTCTCTGCTCTAGATTTCTCCTCACGCCACTCCATCCTCCATTCAAGTATCAAATTAATCTTCCTAAAGACCAAATTTTACCATTCAATAAATTCCAGTAGATCCCTATTACATCCAAGATCATTTAAAGCCCTTCGTAACCTGGCCTTTTCTACTTTTCCAGTCTTCATATACTTTGCTCCTCTCTATGTACCTGGTGATCCAGTAACACTGGCCAACTTGCTACATGCCTCACACAAGACATCTCATTGGCCCACTGAAGGCCAGAGGATAAATGTCTTACCTAAATTTGCCCAGGTAGTAAATAACAGAGCTAGGATTTGAACTCTGTTCCCCCAATTGTTAATCCAACATTCTTTCCAAGGTTACAGGTTGCCTTCAATCACCAAGGGCTTCACAAAAGATGGAAATTACTTTATTTGGAGAAGATGGCAGGCCAGGGTCTGTGGCTATTGCAATTTTCTTTGTTACAACAAATATTACAATTAACCATATTTACTGTTAAGTTCATTTAGGGGATTCCCTCATACAGATATTGCTTTTGATGGGAACTAATTAGAAAGAAAATCATTTACATAACAGAGGAAAGAAGAGTTCTATGATGCTACCCATTGTGAGACAAAGAGATGTATAGATAAAACTGATGTAGGTTAACAAGAGTGAAAGTTTTCAGTTCTAAATAAAGGCAGGCTGACCAAAAGTCATCTGCTGGATTAATAACCATGGGTCCATATTAACTCATGTGGAGGGAAAAAAAATACAGTCAAAGAAGAAAATTATATGTTCATGAAAATTACATTTATAGCACTAGGTCTCAGTCTTATTGAGTTGAGAGGTCCTATAAAAGATTGTTCCTCCTCTCATTTCCATAAATAGGCTATACCTTATTGAATAAAAATTCACCATGGCCTCTGGTGAAATACCACTTGTAGATTTTTCATTAAACTCATAGGGTTCAACTTCATTTGTAAAACTTTAACATTGCCTATGGATAGAATGACACCACCTTCCATTCCCCATAATAAAAGTCAATTTGACACCAGAAGGCAGAGGATCCTACCTGCTTGGTTTGTCGTCACAGTAACTGAAACCGACTGGTCATGAGTCGGGCTATACCTGGACACTCCATTCACGGCCCAGATTTCGAAAGTATAGTTAGTATGTGCCAGGAGGTCTGTAATGGAGACTTTGGTGCTCTTGAGGCCATTCTGCTGGGGCGTATAATGGACCCCACTGCCGCAGGATCGACAACGGCTAGCATCGCCAGCACCGCATTTCTTACACACCACGTTGTAGGAAATGTCCTGGCGGCCTCCTGTGTTCTCAGGACTGCTCCATTCCAGGTTCACTGATGTTTCATTGACATTGGAAATCAAGTTGAGAGGAGCAGATGGTGGACCTGTGGAAACAATCAAATACAATGTCTGTTACACATGAAGACCTGAAGCTCCCCTTTAAGGATGTCTCAGAATCTGCTCATTTATGCGGAATGAGAGGGTCACACTTAACACATCAGTACATTAAGCATCCACAAAGTAAAGAGCTTCCTGAGGCTCAAAGACAGTGAATTAGCCATGATTGCATGGGAAGTGCTAGAATCTGGATTTGAATTCATATCTACACTGCAGTATGTTATCTAGGATGCCAAACTGTTTCTTTAGCAAAGCAAGCCAAGAGTAGGTACTTTAAAAGAATCATATGACAAAAGGTGCTTTGCTGAAGTTTCATTTTAATTCCTGGGATAAACTACCTTACGTCAGGCGTTCCTTTGGCATATGGGACAATCTTACATCAAACAGTCTCTTGTAACCATCCGTAACTTTACTTTGAAGTGGCAGAGAACCATAATACAGTTCCTTTATGTCTCAATTTTTATCATCTGGAAAATGGGTTTAATAATACAATCGTAGTTCCTGGGGCTGTTATGAGACCCAGTTAATTAGTGTTTGTAAACCACTCTTGCAGATAAAAATGTTACAAAAGTACAGGTTATCATCAATGTCATTATGAAAAAAAACAGCTGAATTTTGCAGATCTGCCATTGGCAGCAGAATGTGACAGGCTGGGAAGGGTTAAGCTGTTTAGGGGTAATTAAGAGAAACTGGTTTAACATAGGTGCAGGAGGCTCAGCTATTGGGAGATATCAGGCCAGAGCCTGACTGGGCTGGTTCCAGGCCCTCCTCTTTCCCTTCAAAATGGAAAGAACTCCATCATGTTCTTTATTAATTGACTCATTCCCAGTGACATCAAAGAGACTGCACAAATATGAGCTGAAGGGATGATATAGGTTCCATTCATTCTTGAGCATGTGGGATTAAATGATTGCCTTAATAGTGGTGGTTTTGAAGGAGAACTGTCAATTGCAAACACACTGTGATTAGGGAAGAACGAATGGGAATAAATATTCTTGCTTTCTGCAGAAGATAATAGGGGTTCTGTGCAGGGAAGCCCTGAAATCTCCCTGAACCTGAGTACAAAGGTAACTTTTAAGTCTGGGCTTATTTGAAGGGATCCATGAAATAAAGTTGTTGAGCTAGAGAAGGGACCTTGGAGATAATGTATTCTACCCCCTGGGTCTAACAATGTGGAAACTGAGACCCAGATCAATGAATGATTTGCTCAGGGCCATGTAGCCAATGAATAGCATAGCGAGAACTAAAGATTAGATTGTCTGATAACAGATCATAATTCTTCCTGCTACAACACAGTCACTTCCCAGGGTAAAGTAGTCACAATGATGCTGGGTGTTTATTCGATTTGGAAGGTTGAAAATCAGCTCTTCTCTTTCCCCACCAAGAGAATGGCCTTGAAGTATCAAGACTTATAGTTAAGCTCATCATTAGTAATTAAATCAACACTCATAGCAGGACGGGCAAGGCACCTTGAAACAATACTCAATTGGATATCAGAGGGCCTGAGTTCAAATCCTAGCTCTTCCACTTACCAACTACTTTCATGACCATGGGCAAATCATGTAACCTGTCTGGGACTCAATTTCCTTATCTGTAAAATGAGAGGGCTCTCCTTGACATTTATGCTTTTATGAACTGTGGGGACATAAGATTATTTCAAACCATTTGGAGGAAAGATGATGAAGATGATGAAATCCTGTGTGATTCTTCAGTCCCGCTCAAGCCCCCTCAAGTATACTGACTAATTGGTCATTCACTGTTCTGGAAAGGAGAACCCTGGCTTTCTCACCATAGCTTCTTGGAAATTCTTTGGAGATATTTTTTAAGCCCAGAGCTACCCTTTTTCATTAGTTCAAGAAGATTCTTGCTAGGAAGTTCCTCTGTTAATGAAGACCAGCACTTTCTCTTATAGCCTGAGAGAGTTGTCTAGGATATTGAGAAGTGATTTGCTCAGGACCATATAAGTCACTATATATTAAATGCCAAATTTGAATGTGGGTCTTTCTGAATTCCATATCTCTTCTCCGTTCACTAGGCCATGCTCCCTTTCCCACAAGTAAACCTTGTAGAATATTAAAAGGTCACCTACTTGTCAACTTATAGGGATAGGCTATGTATTATTTATTATTTGGTTCGTGGTGATGGATGGTAAAAGGATTTTAGTGGTAACATTTAATAATTCACTATTCTTGTCTCCTCATGCAGATTAATTGAGGACTTGAAAAAGATAATGTTCCCTACAAACTCTCCCTTGGGCCTATTTATTCTCTCCATCTCAACACCAGTATCTGTCTATTCTTTGGTAAATTTAATCAGGGGTGGGGGAAGACTTTGAATAGTCTATAGGGTGAGGTAGTGTGATAAAACAGAATGAACCTGAGGTTTAGAATCTAAAGACCAAAGTCTAAGGCTGGCTTCTGTCATTTAGCTCCTGGCTGATCTTGAACAAGTAAATTAGTCTCTCTGGTTTTCTCATCTGTAAAATGAAGGAGATGGATTAAATAACCTCTAAGACCCTTGCCAGTTCTAAATCTATAATCCTAGTAAGTCCATCCACATTTTCATCAGTAATAAATGCTAGTTAATGAAATTAGAATTCAGACCCCCCAAAAATCTTGATGGGAAAGAACGATGATGCTATGAAGTCGTCAGCAGGCAAATGGCAATCTCCCTCTCATTGGACCCCAAACCAAACATGCTTGTGTATTTTAATTATGTGAGTATGTATGTATGTGTGAGCACACATACATATATGTATGTGTATGCACACACGGAAGTCTTCAGCAAGCAAATGGCAATCTCTCATTTGGACCCCAAACCAAACACACGTGTGTGTTTATTGTGTATGCATGTACATATGTATGTTCACACATGTTTAGATATATATTTGTGAGTTGTCCTTTGTCATCTAAGATGATCAAAATCATATCACTATGTCAGGGTCAATGTACAGTGTGTCCAACTGTAGCTGATCAGACCAATTCCATCACACATCAGACACAAATAATCCATATCAATATTTGTAATACAGATGACTCTAAATGTGCACATCTCACATTTGTTTCGGTGTGTGTGGTACACACGCACATATACACATATACATATACATTTATTTAAACACATCTATCTATAAATATAGCTATCTGGAAGAGATAAAAATAATGGGGGAAGTTAAGTGACATGCCTAGGGTCACACAGGTAATAATCATCAAAAACAGAATTTGAATCCTGATCTTTTGATTCCAAAGCCAATACTCTATATCATATAAAGAACTCAAACTTCTTGTTGCTCACAAGGCTGTGCTTTCTCCTCCTCCATTTCTAAAAACAGGTCTACAGGGTTGTCTGTGGCTCTGTTTTCCTTCTGTTTATTTGTGTCAAACACTGGAATAATACTAAAGAGAGAGATAATAGTAAACCATGAAATTTCTGTGAAAGCTTGCGTGGCCCAACCTTTTGGCAGGTAAAGGGAGAAACAGAGAGCAAAGATGTTTTCCAAAGTACCAAATGCAGCCAATAGTGGCCATTACTGTGAGATGCACTGCTACCCTCTAGCATAAAAATATCATCATGCCTTCATCTCTAAAGGAGATTAGCTACTGGTTCCTATGCTGCAGTAACTTTCAGGTTAACTCAGAATGACTCTGAAATCCATTAAGCTTACTGCCAAGGTTCTGTGTCCATTTTCACGTGGGAAAATGTGCCACTGTGAATCAAAGGAGGCAGCAGCAAGAAGTCAGTCATTAGTATGTGGGACAGGGCAGTCATGGCAGTATGTCAACAGAAAAGAAATGGAGCAGAAACTAAGCAGGCAAATGGCAACGGGTCCCAGGGACAGAAGTAGCAGCCCTGGCCTGAAAGAGGGGATGCCAATGGATTACAAAATGGAGGGCTGGTGGGAAAACAAAACAAAACAAAAAAGCATGGGATGTTTCTTCCTGGCAATTGTTCCTAATGGAACCCCTAGGGCAGAGCTCAGAGAATTGGCAATAAGGAAATTTTCATGTTGGCAAAATCAATTTCTCCCCCAATAATAAGAAAATTCCATTTCAATTATTTTTTGCATGCTTCTTCTCTTCCTTCCCCCTCCCCCAAAATCCCCCTTTCTCAAGGAACAAAAGAAAATAGATATCACCTAAATGTAGAGAACCTGGACTTGACTCCTAACTGTGTGACCTTCAGCAAATCATATACCTCTCTGGAACCCAGTTTATCCATGTGTAAAATGAGGGAGTTGATTCAAATTAACTCTGCTGTCTAAGTCGTGTGTCTAAGTCATAACTTCTAGGTCTAGGTCATATGATTCTAACACCAAGAAATATAGAATTCCCCTCAATCTGGTCCCAACTGATTTACTTCATAGACCACCTTAAAATAATTATGGACAAAGGAAACATTTCCCTCAGGTGAAAGAAAATCATCTGGCAGCAAGGTGGCATTGGCTCCATATTTGCAAATGCCAAAGCATCAAAATGTCAGCATCAACACGAGGGGGCGGGGATGATCCCCTCAATGTTTGGACTTGATAAGCCAACTATCTGGAAACATTTGGATGTTTCACATCATGGAGATGCAGCCATTTCCTAGGAGTAGTCTTTGAAGTCTTACTGTCTGAAACTATCCCCATGTCTACAATGGGCAATGAGCTAGGGGTAAAGAGGGTGGGGCTTTGTAACATGCAATAAGGATCACCCACATCATAAGTATGTTTCCAATGTCAAAGAGTGAGTTTGTGGTAAAGAGTGATATTTCTTTGCTTTTTCATGAGTCTAGCAAACCATTCCAATAACATATTTATTATTCCTTTGTTAGAATTGTTCCAAACTCTGATTACTGGGAGGGGGGTAGCACCATATTTAGGATAGTTTATTTTGTGGTTAACCATGATTAGCCTGAAATATAAGATTTCCAGATATCCTTCCTAAATGGAATTATCCCATATTCTAGGGCCTTGTCCTTGGGATCATTCTACAGTAACTGGTGGCAGAGAATAAACTTCTTCAAAAACATGAAGGGTACTTGCCAAGCTAAACATCTGGCAATTCTGCCCAACAGTAAAGGAAGCCCAAATGTGGTTTCCCATTTTTTGAGGGTTAAAATGTAGGTGAACTCAAAGGCCCCTTCCAACTCTATGTCAGCATTGTTATCATCCTATAACTCAGTTGTATTTTCATCAGCAATTAATGTTATTAGTGTAGAGGAAGAATTTGGGTCTGAAAAGAATTTCACAGTCTGGAATGATGGGGCAAATCTAGAATGAAAAATCTAATGGATATAAATGTAAAGTCCTACATTAAGGTTCAAAAAATGGACTACTGCCCAAGTCCAGGATGTGGGGAAAAATCTTGCTTAATAAAGCAATTAACTTTGTCTTTAGGATATTTTGACAGATACACAATGTCCATAAAGTAATTTGTTTCGATCAATACTATTTTTAGTTTGGAACATCATATTTTAGGGTGGATATTGGCAAATAGGATGAAGAGTAGAATGGTTAGGAAACTCAGAACCACAGCTTATGAAAATAGTTGGAGTAACTGGGAATTCCTCATTGAGAGAAGATTTAAACAAGTCCTGAGAGCCATTTTTAAAATTTTGAAGGACTGTCATGAAGAAAGTAAGGATCAGATGTATTCTACTTGGCATCAGAAGGCAGAAAAATTATTAGGGAGGCATACTTCAGATAAAGAGAAAGAATTTTCTAACAAATACAGCTATCAAAGAAAGTGCTGCTTTAAAAGATTGTAAGTGGCCTCTCATTAGAAGTATTCAAGTGTAACTGGGGAAGTACCCCCTAGACTTATTGAAATGACTATTCCAGAAGCAGAATTGAACCTAGATGACTATTAAGGTCCCTTTCACCTCTGAGCCTCTAAGGTCCCAAATAGTATCAGACTTCCCTGTTACCAAGTTCTTGCACTATTCTGTCTTGAGTCCAAAATTCTGAAGATTCGGTAAAACCCCATGATTATGTTCACATTCTGAAAACCATGGGTAACTGTTACTGAAACTGAGGTTTTATTACCCATGTTTTTACATATTGTGTTTTTATGAGTAACATGCCTAATATTTTATGAGAAATTGCCTCGGTGTGGTGTGGAAATGATCCTGCGTTTTCAAATGCTTTACCAGCAAGAGTACAAGCTCTGGCAGGTCCTACTGAAGAAAAAAAAAGAAAGAAAGAAAGCCCTATGGTAGACCCTGTGCTAGTCAGTCTGAGGGCCCATCCAACTACATTTTAAGAAGGCTTTCTAAAAGGGGTTGGCATCAAGAAGTGATGATTTTTTTTTCATTCATGGCAGCTCATGAAATAGTCTACAAAGGTGTGGGAGGAGTCGTGATTAGCATAGATGGAAGGTGTATCCACATGGATGAAATCATGACTCTCAGAAGTAATAAACCCTGCCTTGTAAGGATGCTCCTTGGAAGCCTATGGGTGTGTGTTGGCTGAATATTAAATTAAAGTTTCTTTTGACTGTGGTAGGGACACTAGAAAGGAGGAGCAAATATTGTGACCACAAGACAAGTTCATTCTGGTCCATGGTCATTGGAGGACAGGAAATCCAGGGTACCAAACATAGTCTCTGTACAGTGAAAAGGACTTACGGAAAAGGACCACCAATTTCACTGTGCTAATATCATTTAAGCATCTTAATCTAATGGAATTACAGTGATATTAGTTATGTTACTAGCACTATAAGCCAAAAACATCTTGAATTTTTGTATTACAGTTATGGGATATGCTAGCTACCCCACCCAGCTTTCTCAATAAACCATGAACAATCAATCAACATTTCTTAAGTACCTACTATGTGCCAAGCACTGTGTTACATGCTAGGGATATAAAAAGAGGCAAAAGACAGTCCCTGCCCTCAGGGAGTTTACAATCTGATCATTTGCATAGAACTTTTATGTTGAGTTAGAGGAGCTAATATTCCATTAGAAGAAACATCATAGACACATTTAAGTATATACAATATAAATACAATATAATGGGGGGAGGAGAAAGAATTGGCAGCAAGGGTGATAAGAATAGGTCTCACGTAAGAGGCCACTTGAGCTGAATATTGAAAGAAGCTACAATTTCAGAGGCAGAGATGAAGATCGTGTTCATTCCAGGTATAGGAGATAACATAGACAAAGCACCACAAAGAAAGGAGGTGGTGTGTCATATGTGATAAACAGAAGGACCAAACTGGTTTTATCATAGCAGGTTGGAAGAGGACTAGGGGGTCTTCAGCCTGTCAAAGTAGGCTGGAAATAAGTTGTGAAGACCTTTAAATGCAAAATAATGAAGCCTGTATTTGATCCTAGAGGCAATATGGGGCCACTGGAGCAGACTGGATTGAGATGATCGATGAGGTTGATCATTGAGTGAGATGGAGGAGATGATCTGTAAAGTGCCCTCTAGTTCTCAATCCTATGATGTTATGGTTTGGATACAGGACTCAAGGTATCCCATGACTTCACAATTACTGATGGAAAATGGCTAAAACCACTTTAAGCAAAACCCCTATGTGCACCTTACTGCCAGCTGCTTTTTCTTGGTATCTCGAACAGAGATCCCCTCAACCCAACTGGGTTCTTCTCCAGTGACACCAGTGACAAACTGCATCTATGTGCTAATTATCACTAAAATGAAAAAAGAAAATTACAGAATGCCTAAGATACTAGGGGCCTGATTCATATTTTGTGTATTTCTCCATAAGAAAGGGGCACTACCTTTTTTCCATTATGAATAAATTTAATGAGCATCCATTCATTTCAGTGGTGTAAAATACTATTTCTGCATCACCCAGCAGGATCCTGGTGAAAGGTGCGACAATGGGTAATTATTATTTTCTGGTGGGATGTCACCTTGCATTCATTTGACATTAACTTGACAGTGTTAAATTCAAGGTAAGCTGTAGCCAATTTCTAATGCAGATGCAGGATTCCTATATGAGGAAAAGAAGTCTTTGTCATCTTTAACCAATCATGGGTTATCTTTGGTGGGGGAAGGAGGGAAAGGGGAGGAAGTGAGGGAAAGAGAACAAGTTCCTTGATTTGAGCAATGAGAATGAGAAAATGAATACAGGTGCTTTGTAAAATACAAAGTGAACTATGCCAAGCAATAAAGAAAATGCTAATAATTTCATAGTTCTCCCAGATCAGAGGTTAGGAAGCACATGTGCTGATGTATTTCTAACATCTGATGGCTGGGTGACCCAGCTTCACATTTGAAGGCCTCAAATTCCTCATTTCCTATGAAATAAGGATAGTGGCATCTCCCTGGGAAGGGTATTGGGTATTAGGCCGATCAAATGAGATAGCCTTGTACTATACACAGGGGTTTAAAGAACTTTAAGCTATTACTAATACTATCACTTGCTTACTTCTATCAAGGCAGCTAGATGGTCCAGTGGCTAGAGCTCAGGGCCAGGAGTGAGGAAGACTTGAGTTCAAATCTGGTTTCAGACACTTACTAGCTGTGTGACCCTAGGTCAGTTGCTTAACTCTGTTAGCCTCAGTTTCCTCATCTGTAAAATGAGCTGGAGAAGGTAATGACAAACCACTCCAGTATCTTTGCCAAGAAAACCCAAAATGGGGTCACAAAGAGTCAGATATTATTGAAATGACCAAACAACAAAGTACTGTTATCATTTTTGGCTTCCTCCCTATAGGACAAGTAAATGTCATAACCACATAAGCCCTACATGGATGGTAATATGGCCACTGAACAAAGATGCTTTACTATCAGGAAATTTAGATAGATTTTGTTATAAAAAACATCTAAAATTAATTTTTTGACACTGATCCATCTGTGAACCAGATCTGGAATGTCTGATAAATAGAACAGAACCTCTTGCTCAAAATAACTCCCCTTGTCCTCTAACCAGGTGGGATTCAACTAGGTCTTCCTGGGAGCAAAGCTAGAATTCTACACGTGGCATAAAATAGCAACATCTCAATAAAACAGCCATGGTAACGACAACCAGAGATGGGTTTTCTAAAAGGCCAAACATTCGTGTAGGCACAGAGTTCAATATATCATGCAGTACCAAAGATTCTCCCCTTCTGAGCTCTGGAATCAAGATTGAAGTGCAACCTTGTCAATCTGCAGAGGCCCAGGTACAGTAACAAGAGAGAGAGGGAGGAAGAGAAAGAGAGAGAGAGAGAGAGAGAGAGAGAGAGACAGAGAGACAGAGAGACAGAGAGAGACAGACACAGAGAGACAGAGACAGAGAGACAGAGAGACAGACACAGAGAGACAGACAGAGAGAGAGAGACAGAGAGAGAATTTAGAACTCATCTTGTTGGTGAGTAGGAATGTATAAATAAAATCCAAGTACTTCCACAAACAACTGATTTTCATTATTGCCAGATGTATCACCACCACTTCACTAGTATGTGTGGGAAGGCCTGGTAAAAAACATTTTTATAGAGTGGATTTTTTAAAAAAAGTTTGTAAACTGATGAGATAAAATTAAATCTATTCCAGGCTGCAATAAAAGGAATGTGACAAGTAGCAAAACATCCTGGATGGGATTCATGTGATGAGTGGCTTTCAGGGCTAGTAGACATCTTCAATGCTGAATGGATTTTTAATCATCATGCTAAAATTCAATGCCTGAGCCATAATATCAAAGCTGGTTGTAGACAGAAACAGCCCTCCTGCATAGATATGTAATTCTTAAAGAGAAAAGCATTGTTAAGCCCCTCAGTCACCCTGCCCAAATGCCAAGTCAATTGGTACAAGGTACATATCTTCTAAAGAAGTATCTTGGCCTGCTTCTCCCATTTCACAGGGCTTCATTAATCATGTACAATGGTCAATAATACTTCAGAGTCTTAGCTGTAAAACCCTTCAGATAAGCCTATGTTGTTAATCTCTCTCCAGCTGAAGAAAGGCAGGTTAAAACACAGAGTAAACACTTGGGATGTATAAGTTTTGACTATGAAATAAAGCCCTTGCTTTCCCCCCTGACAGTTGTATATGTTGCTGCTACTAATTGCTTTCCTCCAGTCCCTGTTTCTGTGGGTGAGTTTACATAAGGACTGCTGTTCTGGGAAGACCCCTTTTCTGCAAATGCATGGCCATTCCTAGACCTTTATCACTAAAGTTTCTGTGGTCTCTCAATGGTTCTGACCAAAGCTCAGCAGCCCATTATGAAAAATCAGTGCATCGCTCATTTGTTAGCCTCTTTTTGTAAAGTGCTATTTTCTTGAAGACCCAATTTGTTATAGAAATTTTACTATTTCTTTGTTATTCTTATATCTCTTCTATCCTAAAGACCTTTCTAAGAATGTTTTATCTTTTCTTTTCTAAATTAATTTCTTTATACTGAGAATACTAGTTTATTCATATATAGTTGGAATCATTTATACAATCAATTTATACAATACATTTATGCAATTTATACAACACAATCATCCAAGTCATTAGAGGGAAGCTTGTATATTGATACATATTTTTAAAAAAGCAAACATTTAAAATAGTTGTTCATACTTGTTTTTTTTTTAAATACACTTGAATATTGGTTTATCATTATAACAGCCAGCATCCATTTAACATTTTCAGGCAGTTTACCTAGCTCATTGGAGCTTTGCAACTACGCTAAGAAGCAGGTCCTACAGGTATTAATATTCCCATTTCATATATAGGGAAACTGAGATTCAAAGAAGTAAAATCACTTGTCCATAGCCACAGCAAATGTCAGAGGAAAGAGTTGAACCCAGGCTTGTCCTTACAGCAAGCAAGTACTTTTCTTACTAGTACTTTGAGTCTGAAGGAAGGAGAAATCATTACTGGACTGAAAAATCAGAGAAAGTTTCATAGTGATGGGAGGAACTTGAAGGAAAGGTAAAATTATCAAACTTTAAAGCTGGAAGGGGCCACAGGAGTTAGCTAGTCTAGTTCCTTCATTTTACAAAGGAGGAAAATGAGGCCCATAATAGTCAAATGACTTACCCAAAGTGACCCGGCTGTTAAGTAGCAAATCTGGGATTTCAACCCAGGTCTTCTGATGAGAATTCCAGCAATCCTTCTACAATACTAGAAGATTTCAAAAGACTTAAGGTGACCCCAAAAGCCAGATCACAAGGGACTGGGATATGAGTAGAAAGAAAGGAAATGGAGGCAATTAATGTAGCAACATGACTTTTCCTAAGACTTTGACTATGAAAAGAAAGAGAAATGTAGTACGATGATCTGAACGGATTGTAGTGTCATGGAAGGTTTTGGTTTTGTTCATATTGTTTTCTTTTTTCTATAAGGATGAGGGAATATTGGAAATGTTGGAGGAAATCAAAAAAGAAGCTCATAGATGGGAATAAATTAAATATTACAGGGGGTTGGGTGTGAATGAAGAGACTTCTGGAGAAAGGAAGGAGAGGATAAGAGGTGGCAGTGAGCATCATAAGGAGATGAGACTGTAGATGCTCAAAACAATGAGGTTTGATAATTGAACAAATACGAGAAATGGCAAAGAAGATTCTAAGTTTATGCATGTAGATGATTGGGGAAACTGTGGTGCTACCCCTGTGTGAAGCCAGGAAGAGAATAAGATTTCAAAGGAAAGATGTAAAATTCATCTGAGGATGTGTAGAGCTAGAGATGTCAGTGGGGTATCTAGACGGAGATATCTGGTAGGCAGCTAGAAATGTCAATTTGGAGATTGAGAGAGATAAAGGGCTAAAGATACAGATTTGTGAATCATGAGGCTGGGTGTCACAGCTCAGACAGTGAGAGTAGATGAGATCATCAAGGCAGGAGGTGTAGACAAAATAGAGAATACAAGGTAAAGCCCTAGAGGACAATCATATGGAGGAGGAAGTGGAATAGCCAGTTAAAAAGCTGTCAGATAAATATGGGGGCCAGCAGAATCTGATATGGGAGCCAAGGGAAGAGAATGGACAGGTTTAAGATCAGTGGACTGTCTGTCTCGTGAAAAAAGATGTTGAGAGTGAGGATTGAGAAAAGCACATTGGATATGGTTATTTGCTTGTCATTTGGGGACTATGAAGAGAGCAATTTCAGGAGAGTGAGAATGTAAGACAGATTGAAAGGGATATTGAAGAGTAAGCAGATGAAAAGATCAAGGAGACAGTGAGTCTAGAGTACTCTGTGAAGAATCATTAAGTTAAAAGGAGAAGAAAGAGTGAAGGCAAGTAGTAAGTTCCAAGAAAGATGGATGGTTTTTGTTTTGTTTTGGTTTGGTTCTATTGTTTTGGGGGTTTTTTTTGGTTTGTTTGTTTTTTAGGATAGGGAGACGTGAGCATTTATTAGTAGGCAAACAAGCCAACAATAATTCAATTAAGTCACACGAAAAGAATGAAATCATAGCACTTAGCCCCAACTGGACCCTGCTGTTCCTCATCCCATCCCTCTGTTCAACTACTCCAAGCTTTCTATCATTTACTCCATGCTGAATACATGTGACATTATTCCTCAGACCAGAGCCAGACTTCAGCCTCTGTATACAGCTCATGATTTCTAGGAAGGAAATCTAGCAAGTGTTTTTCTTTCAAAGGCTTTTTCTAATCTTGGAAGTCATGATCAAATGAGATAATATTTTTTAGAAGATCTTAGTTCAGTGCGTGGCACCAAGTAGGCACTATAGACATGCTTACTCTGTTCTCACCTTTACCCTATGTGAGAAAAGAGAAGATAGTATTGCTTCCTCCTTTCATTTCCATCTCAAGTTTCCATCCTTCACCATTGCTACTAGGTCCCAAGTGAAGCAATAGAGAAAAGTCAACAGGAGCTGAAAGCAAAGATGATGGTCAGCTTTTCCCCTGAGGATGATTCACAGGGAGGTGACTATGAAACTTTCAGGAACAGTGATGCAGAATCCAAAATATCATTGAGATAGGAAAGTGGTAACAATTTCAGTTGAAATTTAATTCTTCAGAGTTATAGAATTAAACCGACATTTGTCTTTTCCATGTTTGCCCCAAACCATGGCAGTACTTTTCACGCTTTCCTGTGAACCACCTCTGTGAGGACAAAGGCTCCCATGCGCACCCAGTGCAAAAGAAAACAATAATAACTGACGCATAGAGCTATTGAAGTTTTCAGTGAATTTTACAAACATCATCTCTTTTGACCTTCATGGCAATTCTGTAATGAAAGAAGGAACTTCAGGCATCATTATGCCCATTATACAGAGGAGAAAACCACAGCTCAGAGAGGTTATTTGATTTGCCAAAGGTCATACAGGGAACATTTGAAAGCAGGCTTTCTTGACTGCAAATCCAGCACACTATCCACTCCTTATTCCAGGAGAACTCCTCTGATAATTCACTTTGGAATTGAGATTGGCATTAGTTTTTCATGAGACATCAATGATTTTTTAAATTAAGTAGTAAATTGTTCATGGTAGAAACAATTTAACATCTCATAATCACTAAAAATGACAAGTAATCAGGCCAGTGGCCACACTTTGGGAACTACGGGGCTATTCTGTCAATCTCCTGTTATCCCGGGTTGTTAACAAGTGCAGCATGAATTTCACTTGTGCCACGGTCACTCTCTGCTGGTAAGTGGCCAATTGGAAGGAAGGCACTGGAGAGAAAAGGAGTGGAAATGGATAGGATTAATCTGATAACTGGACAGTCAACCCATTCATGATTGAAATCTAGTGAAAGAAACTTTGTAAAAATGCAATCACATTTGAGCATCCATCAGTATTACATGCATGGGAGAACTGGGGGTCATTTTTTATTATTTTAGCATTTGATGGGATTTGCAACATGATTAGTCCAAATAGGCCATTTGCCCAAAATGACTTAACCATGGAACAGTCTGTTCAGATGTCCATTTAAACAGAAATTATGACTTAGCATTAGTGGTTACTTCTGACTATGAAGGAAAATCTCTCACAATGGCATAGTTCTTAGTTGACTTTATGCTCAGCTACAACTTTTTGTTTTTTTCAGAGGATGTCTCACAAAGAATCATTCCACTATTTATTGATGATAATTAAGGTAATTAGAATTTTTAAAAATGGAAGAAGTGCATGCTGTAGAATAATAGAAAGAGCCTTGGACTTCATCCATAAGGCAATGGGTTCAACTCTAAGCTCTGCCATGCATGAACTCTGTGACCATGGACAAATCGCTGAGCCTCTCTTAAGTCTCAGGTTTCTCATCTGTAAAATGGGTATGATAATACTCATATCATCTAGCTCATGGAATCATTGTAAGAGAGGTGTTTTATAAGCTATGAGTATTAGTTCATATGGATGTGTGCTGTTGTTTGAAAAGAAAAACAGGAAGCATGGTGACATGGAAATAATATTATTATGTTGGGAATCCAAGGATGTGGATTTGATTCTTGGCTCTGCCCTTTACTATTGGTAGGATTTTGAGCAAATTCTATGTGCCTTTGTTTCCTTATCTATAGAGGGATGGGTTTGGACTAGATCAGTGGTGTCAAACTCAAACAGAAATGGGGGGCGGGGCACTAATCTGCGCATGAGGATCCTACAGGCTGCACACGGACAGTTTTTAAATGAAATGTTGTCTATGCTGCATTTTTACAAATGTCATTAGATATTTCTCAATTATATTTTAATTTGGTTCAGGCCACACTCAGGAGTGTTGCTGGGTACATATGGCCTGGGCCATGTGTTTGACACCTCTGGACTAAATGACCCTTCAGTGCCCCATTCCCCTCTAAAGCTATGCATTGATTTGGCCAAACAGCACAATGTACAGAGACTTGGGTTTGGAATTAAAAACCTAGATTTAGATAGTGGATTTGCTGCTCTGGATTCAAATCTGACCTCATTTGACTCCTCTGAGATTTAGTTTCTTCGGTTGTAAATATGAAGGGGTTAGACTAAATGGTTGCTAAGGTCCCTTCCAATTCTCTATTCATTCTCCTGGCTTATTGAAAGCTAAGTACTACCTTCTATTTGATAACTTGAATACCAAAGCCTCTTTACACATGCCTCTCCAAAACCAAGACTATTCCAAGAAAAATACTCTGCGGGGGGCGGGTTATTTAAATTATTATAGCAGATACACAGTTAAGGGCTGGTTTAAAAAGTAGATGCAAGTCAACTAAGATTAAAGCATTTTAAAAATTCCATTAAAAAAAAACTTCACTCTGACCTTGGAAACAAGTAAGGACGATGTTATTTTAATTTGCATTCAAATTTTAACAACACAGTCACACAGCACCAGTGGAATCCACATTGGGTTTCCACTGAAGATTGCTCATCATTTCATTATGGTTCATTATGTTGATAACTGTCAGAAAGCATTAGAAGCAAGGGCTTTGAGTAATAGGACTGAAATGGTAATTTAAAAACAATATACTTTCTGGAGGAAATACAGCAGTGCACTAAATTCAATTAGAAAAGGCGAATGTAAAGACAAACTAAGTGACATTTGTTGTCTGAAGTAGGGCCATTTCTATTTCTTGCTAACCTAAAACTGCAGAGACCTTTTTCCAAATTGGGCCCTTTCGTCATACACTGTGGTAAATTTGCCCTCGTTAGCCCCAAGCTCTTCCAGTACAAACTATCTTAAAAGCTGCAATTTTAGGAATATTTCGGGCTGTGTCTAAATATCAATCAATCACTCTTTGTTTGTTTGGCACAGCTGACTTGATTATTCAAGGCCATTGACTTGGAGACAGATTCATGAAGGCCCTTCAACTTGGCAATCTAAAATAATGATCTCTCATTTATAAAGTACCCCCAAGCACAATGCACTAATAAGTTCTAGCACAAGTTAAATAAAGAGCATCAAAGAATTGGAGAGGAAATTTCAAATGAAAAAAGTTTTTTAAATATCATTTTATAACTGAACGCCTCAGAAATAATCCTCAGGGAGGTCACCCAGCACAAGAGAAGGATAAGAGATGGACAACCCAATTATTTCGCTACTACACAAAATATAAAACAAAAACAAAAACCTAAAAGTTTCCAATACATTGGGTTGATCCTCAGTGTAAGATTTATAGAAAGACAGTGACAGGATTTACACAGTATGAGGAAGTGTGGGTGGGTTCCAATCTGTACTGGTGGAGGGAGCCCCCACAGAGAGGGATCACTGATCCATTAAAGTAAGAGTAACAAAGCTCAGAAGTAAGGTTAGCAAAATGATATAAAAAATGCCTATTTCCCAGTCACATAAAGAACTCCCTTTAAAGACTCACCTTTTGCCAATCCATCTTTAGAGCAAAAATTGAAATATAATGAGAGGTTGAACATTACATTGATATGACACTGTCTCTGCTTCCAGAGTTGGATAGAGGATGGGAGGAAGAAATTATTCTCTCACAGTCTGTGCTCAAGTAGATGTGTAATAAGTCAATCCTGTGGTTTCATGCACAAGCATGTAGGTGACATTTTCACCGCATGATAAGATTTCTAGTCTGCATTCCTGACTTAGATGAACAAGGTAAATATAAGGTGAAAAAAAAAAAGAGAAAGAGACCAAGAGTTGCAAGGACATCCATTTCATTGACATTCTCAAATATTTCTATGAAATGATTTATGAAACCAAGATTCCTGTACAGTCTTAGACTGTGCCCTGCTCCCCACATGGTGGTAGCTACCATGCTTATAAGGAAAATTCTCCCAAAATTCTTTTTCTGTGCCTTGACTGATCCTTGTGTTCAGACATGGGCATTTTACTCATTATTCATTGGATGAAGGGATCCAATTTGTTATTGTTGCTGTCATAGTTATTTTCCCAGACTATAGTGAATATTCTTCAATTCCACAGAAGGGAAACATACATTCTTTCCAGTATGGAGGAGTGAGAAGGGAATTTGAAAAGTCCTTCTAACATCACCAAAGAAATGCCATGTAAGCTATGTACATTAACTTCTTCCAGGCCAAGAGGCAGGAAAAATTACAATCATCGCATTACAGAAACTAGAAACAAATTCATTTCTTCCACTGCCATTCAATCAGAACAGCAGCTAAACTCTCCCAGAAAAAAATAATAATCTTTCATTTTCTTTAGAATATCCAGAAGGTCCTCTCATGAGAACACATTAAAGCATCTCCAAAACAGCCATAGATCAGTGTCATTAAGTCAATACAGCATTAATCGAATCAATAATCAAAAAAGCTGGAGCTTTTCACCCACAGTCCCGAGAAGATAACATTCCCTCATAATCCCCTAAAGAAAAGGGTGGAAGGAGTGAACTTTAGCCCATCCCAGGTGTTTCTTTCTAAATTAGCCAATGCTACTTTTATTCACCTGGTCTAATAGTTCTGCTAGTGAACAAAAACCTGATTTTACAAGCCAGTGGAGCAGAGTCTATCTTTCCCTAGAAGAATGGGCCTCTGCTAGTGTGTTTTATTTCTTCATTAGTGTGCCGTCACAATGAGTGCTCACTAAATGCAGGGCTGAATAAGAATGCCGGGGTTAAAGAGAGCATAATGAACAAAGAAGGGGCCTGATTACCATGGCTGTCAGCACAAGGGAATTGGGTTTGTCACCTGGCTTAACCAACTGGGAAGAACTGATTAGAGGCTGAAATCAGTTTGAAAAGATCCCTCCCTACATGTTGAAGTTTCCCTTCATCTCCATAGCCTGTCAAGAGAGACTGACAAAAGAGGCAGAATAGGGCAGTGGAAAGGACATTGGCCTAGGAGACAACCAACTTGGCTTCTGTCACTAACTAGCTGAATGGTCTTCGCTGGGCAAATTAGGCCATTTCTCTGGGCCTCAGTTTCCTTAGCTGTGAAAGATGGAGATTAATCGAAATTACCTAAAAAGTTCTAAAATTTATGTGTGTGTGTGTGTGTGTGTGTGTGTGTGTGTGTGTGTGTGTATGTGTGATTTCACTGACGTCAGAAATTCTCAGCAAGGGGATTCCTTCTACCAAAACAGATGAATCAGCAACTGCTTTGCATCCTATAGACTTAAAGAGATGTCCGGGACAAAAAGGTTTAGTTAAATTAATTAATTAATTTAATATTTAAATTTATTAATTTAAACTTAATGCTATAATTTCAATAATAATGAGTAGGAAACTTCATTCAGGAAGAATACTGGTGTAGGAGAGAGGTAGAGTGCATAGTGGATAGAGAACCAGCCTCAGAAGTAGAAAGACCTGGGTTAAAGGCTTGCCTTTGACATATACTAGCTGCATGACTCTGGACAAGTCACTTAACTATTAGTGTCCCAGGATACTCTCTAAGATTATAACTTATAGACATGTTTGCATGGATGAAAGGAGTTTTCACACTGGCAACTTCTCAGAGTTTGTTAAATTGCAGGCCTAGACAATAAGAACAAAAAAAAATGAAAAGGGGATACTTTGATAAACATCATATCCTTTGAAATGACTATTAAGTTTAAAATAAAGGCAGAGGCATAGTGGTGATTGCCTGTAATCCCTAGGGTTGGTGGATCACTTGTGTGCACTTGGGAGTTCTGAACTGTAGTGGGCTGAAGCCGATGGAGTGTTCTCATCAAGTCTGATGCCAATATGGTGAGCCCCTGGGAGATGGGAACAAGAAAAGGAATCAGGCTGCCTAAGGAAGAGCAAACTGGTCCAGATCAGAAACAGAACAAGTCAAAGTTCCTTTACCAATCAGTACTGAGATTAGGCCAGTGAGTGGCCCCTGCACTGTACTATCTGCCAAGGGGGAGATGGGAAGACCCAATCTTAAAGAGATGATACATTGAGATAGAGATTGAAATAGAGATCGATGATAGACTAAGAGATAGACAGATGATGGAGGGAGATAGATGGAGATTGATCATAGAGTGAAATTAGGTAGATAGATAGATAGATAGATACATACATACATACATAGATGGATAGATAAAGAGATAGAGACAGAGAGAAAAAAGTGAAATGAAGTGAAGTAAGGTCAGGTAAGATAGGGTTAAAATAAAGATGGTGCCTTAGAAGGAAAATCCAAAGCCTAAAGGTAAAGGATGGGGCTCTACATTCTATCACTGACTCTGCCATTAACTTGCAAGCTCGCTACTGATGAAATCAAGTACCTTCCCTATTACAGGAATTTCCTCATTTGTAAAATGAATCCAGATGATTCCACCCTCACAGGAGATTTTAAAAGCCTTATAGTCAATGTTTGCCAAGTGCTTAAAGACCCTTAGATGAAAAGGCCTATAAAATCAACCATAAAGAGGAAGTGAATGGGATTCCAAAGAAATAAGTGACATGGACGCTTCTGTAGGGAGTCAGACGGGACAGGTTTCTTGTATCTGCTCCAGTCTGTGACCAAAGACCTTAGCTTAACAACTGCAGCAGGCACATGCTTCACAGTCAGTAGATTCTGAGGCATCAATGGACGGACATATGAACTGTTTCAACTTCACTAAGTTTAGCATCAAGACCATTTCCCATGAAGAGGGACCAACAAGAAAAAGGAGTGAAACCTAGCTCATTTATCAATATGGCTCTTGCATGAATGAGGAAAGAAGCAAGCTCAGTCCTCTGCATAGTGAAACCCACTTTTTATTCTATTCAGTAGCCAGTCGTGCTTTTACTTTGATTTTTTTGGGGGCGGAGGGTCAAGCCATTTGCCAAATCTCAGAATGAACTTTGAAATCACAAAAATGATGATTATTTTTCTTTTCTTACTTGCGTCCACTTAGCAAATTGGATGATAATTTCTCCAAAAATAGTGTTGACATGCCTTGCTATCAACTCTTCAGTAAACATGGTCAGTGCCTTATATATCATATATAGAAGCCAGATGTATATCACTTGAAGTGATGTTTCCAATATTCTTATGACTTGACCAACTGACTGCTGAAGGGGCTCATCATTTCACAGACAATGAATCTAAGTTGCCATGATTAAATGACTTGAATAGGATCATTCTCTACATTGGTCAGTAGATCCTGGAATCACAGGGAGGAAGTGTGGACAAGGGAACTACAGTCCCATTCTCTCATCAAACAATAAATTCTATGGAGTTAATGGTGCGGTGGAGCTCAAGACAGGAGAGGAATTATGTTTGCGGGATTTAGAGGAAGGAGAGTTTTCTATATGATGAGAACTCTGAAAATCCTGCTTTTTAAATTTGTATTCCCATTTTTATTCCCATTTCTATTCCCATTCCCACTATTTTTATTCCCATTATTATATTATGGTCCTAAGTTATTTTGAATTGTAAATATCTGCTAGAAACATATCACAAAGGTAAGGGAGTGGTCTGGAAGGGAGAAAAGGAGAATTAGTTCATCCAAGCCAGGTACTTGTAAGAGCCTGGGGAAGGAGACACTGAAAAAGGAAAATTTTGATAGGGACTGAGCATGGGAAGAGATGTGGAGCCCTAGTCAATGAGGTAAGGCCAAGGTTGTATGACTAAGTGGGGATGGTATGAGAATCTGGGACAAGTGATAGTGGGGAAGGGGCACCCAGAAGTGGGGGAAGGAGGAACAACAACAGCCAAAAAGAGAAATGGGAGTGTCTGGAAGAAAACCAGCTATTTCTTAATTCTAAGCCTGGCACTGATTAGGTATTTGTCACCTCAGGTTGCTCTAGACCAAAGAGGGCCCCCAGGATTCTCCCTAGTCCATAGCAATTACAAGGAGTCTAATTTATTTCTAGCCAGGAAGAACTTCATGAAGTAAGGAAAATTTCAGAGCCAAGTTGAGCAATCAGAACTATCCCATTTGTGTCCTGAATGGCTGGCCTTTGAGGTTCCTGTATTCTGCTCCCCCATTCTCTGAGTGGGTACCTGATTAATCAAGAGAATGTCCTAAATGTTATAGCAGCTACCTGGGGGGACCCAGAAAAGACTTCCAATTACAAAAATGTCATCTGCATGGGTATAGTTTCCTCTGGTAGGGCAGGGTTGGGCAAGGTAACGGTATAGAGTAGCTGCAAAGCAGAACCTCCACATCACAGTGGTAATAAACTATTAAACTATACAGCTATAATAAACTATAGAGCTATATTCTATAATGTGCTCTGCCCAATCCTGGGCTGTATTCCCCTCTGAGTCTATGTAGGACATAGTATGCATAGATAGAGGAACTCTGCCCCTACCCACAGTAGAGATTTCTTCTCTTTTCCGTCACAATTGGCACAGCATAAATGTATAAACAAAGAGATAGGCTATACTTTAATAATGATGGTTCCAATAATACTTGCATTTATATTGTTCCTTTCCTCCAAAGGGCTAATAGGACTTTTATATATACAATCCCATTCACATAACTTTGCCTTATACGTGTTTCTCCCTCAGCTGTCAAGATTATTGAGCATCCTGGATGGAATGGCAAAGCAGTTAATAAATTCAGATCTTCAGCCCTAATTACACTATCAGATGCCCACAAAAAGCTCAACCGGAACTCCCTCCACAGAGTATTCTGCTGGCAGGATACCTGCATTTGAAATGAAACCAGAACAGAGAACCAGATCCTTTCATTTCCATGGGCCATCATCCTGCTATTATTGGAGGGAGGAGGGGACACAATGGGAGAGATCTCTCTGATCTAATTTGCCCACTGCAGGGTGGCCATGCTGAGAGAAGACCTGGTATTGCCCCGTGCTGCCCCTCAGCGTAACCAACCAGGGCAAGAAGATGAACACAAGCTACTGGCTCTGTTTGTCTAGCTTCTCAGAGGGAGTTTTTGTTGTCGCTTTTTCCCCTCCGGGCATGATTGAAAAAGGGCAGGAAAGGAGATGCAATGTTAGTTCAACTTACGAGTGCAGGGCATGGAAGCTGCATCATCCTCTGCTCGAAAATAGCCTCGATCACAGGTGCAAGAGGTGGCTCCTTCCCAGACGGAGTAGCTGTGGGGCGGGCATTTGGCACAGGCAGTATCGGTGGAAAGGGCCTTGTAGTATCCAATCTTGCAGGCTGTAGGGGTAGAGGGGGAGGAAAAACAGCAGACATTTAGATCATGATTAGAGCAGGGAGTAGTGACACATTACCCGGGTCATCTTCCTGATTGGGAAGAGAGCCTAGAGTTTGGCCCCAGCTATGAAATGAGCCAACTTAGAAAGGCTGATCACTATCACCATCTTTGGACTGCCAACATAGGATAACCACCTCAAAATGGGCAGTGGCAGCCCTAAGCAGATTCTTCAGTCAGAAAATCTCCTGCCCCTACACAAGGCCATTTCCATTCACTCTGTCTCTGTCTCTCTCTCTCTCCTCTATGTTTCTCTCTGCTCCACTCCCACCCTCCCTCTCCCCTTCTCTTCTTCCCTCTCCATGTCTAAGACCAAACTTGATATTTCAGACTGAAGCCATAGTTTTAGTAGTGGAAATGGACTTGAAGCAACCACCCACATCAACAATTTCTGAAACATGATATGCCACATTCTACCTCTTTGAAACAAAGAAAGAAAGGAAGGAAGGAAGGAAGGAAGGAAGGAAGGAAGGAAGAAAGAAAGAAAGAAAGAAAGAAAGAAAGAAAGAAAGAAAGAAAGAAAGAAAGAAGGGAGGTAGGAAGGTAGTGGGGAGAGGAGGGGAGGAGGGGAGGGGAGAAAGGGAAGAGGAGAGGAGAGGAGGAAAGAAAAAGAAAAAAGAAGGAAGGAAGGAAAAAGGAAAAGAAAAAGTTCTGTCCCCTCCTTGCCCCACCCAGTTCACTGCCCTTCTTGGCCATAAACAGAGCCAAAGTATATATACCATAGACCTCTTTGTACTATTGGCAAGCTTTCCATGACATCAGCTTTATAAACACCACGCTGATGCCAGTGGCTGCTTTTACAGTATGTGTGTGTGTGGGGGGGAACTCACTATTAATATTGAAATAATAATTTTTAAAATTAATATGGTTAATACAAGGCCCTGCCCTTTTCCTGCTCTCTGGCCCCTTTCCCTCTCCATTTGAATTGTGTCAGACTTAATTATCTCCCTAACCTGAAATAAAAACTTTTAGAGGGAAGGAAGGAAGAAGAAGGGGAAAGGGAAAGGGAAAGGAATCAGAAGAAAGAAGGGAGGAAGGAAGGAAGGAAGGAAGGAAGGAAGGAAGGAAGGAAAAGGAAGGAAAAGGAGAGGCAGACATAAGCAGTCATAACACAACAGACTCCCAAGAGCATCACTGATTTCTGAGATAAAATACAGGCCAATATGATCAACTATGATCTGACAATCCTATTAGCATCATTAGCTTCCAAAGATCCAAAGAAAAGGCAAAAATAAATGGATTTCCAAAAGCCCAGTTATTCCATGAGATCAGAGAACAAGAAGAATGGCAATCATACTTAAAATTTTCTGTATAATTCATTTTTATTTTTTTTCCCTTTTAAAGACTGTCTCTTAAGCTGTATCCCTATAACCAAAAATACCAACTGGAAAAAAGTGTCAACCAGCTGCTTTCCATCATCTTGGCAACAACTAAACCAGACCCAGCCACTGCTGTTGCTACCCATGCACCAGATTGCACTGAAGCCACCTGATAAAGAAATCCTGAACAAAAACGATTTGATTCAGTGGTTCCACATAGACCTAGCCACAGTCATCCCAACATTACTCATGCACCAGGCAGGCATCAGTGTGGGTTTCAATTCAAAACCCGTTCCTCTCTCATGCACATCCTGTTGGTATTTCGTTAATCATGCACTGGTCATGGTGAGCGGAAAGAGAATTTAGCAAAAGTGCAAGGAAGATATTGTAACTTCACTCTTATTAACCAAAGTTGTTTATGGAATTTCCTCTAAGGAGTTCAGACTTTATGATGTGTGCAGCCGTGACAATAGAAGTGCTAAGAGATCAATCTCTCTCTCATTTACTTTGTCTTCCACTGGACCAGAGAATCTTGGAAAACATGTTGCTCCAGTGACTAAGATTTATGCTTCTAGAGTTTATGCACATCACATAATTAGATAAGGTTCAACTTGCAAGGTGCCTTTTGGCTGGGCTTAAACTGGCCCGAGGGTTTCGATTTAAATAGGAAACCACAGCTCTGGCAGGAAGAAGCAGAGAGGGTCAAGCCTAGCCTTCCCACATCAAACACAATAAGTCCCTGGACGCCAATGTAAACCCACCGGGCACAGCCTGTCACTCAGTCAGGCCCAGTAAACAAAGGCAACTTGTTTAAGACTGGTTACTCTGCCCCTGTTGGAGGGGCTCAAGCAAACAGGCCCAAATTACTTTTACTTTATCTTCTTTCCCTTCTTTCACATCTGAACAAAAGTATGTGAGGAAATCCCTGTTTACCCCTAACTGGCCTTCATGTGTCCAAAGAGCAATAAAAATTAAAATCTAAAAATCGACACATGGAAGGAAAGGATATTGCTTTATTGTGATCTGACATCATTAGCCAAAACCATAAGGCTTTGAAGTCATAGCCAGGTCAACTGGATTTCTACTTCTAATAAATCCAGATCCCCAAGAATAAATGAATGAATGAATGAACAAATAAGTGAATGAATAAATTATTGAATAGATGAAGATAAAAAGATAGATACATAGACAGACAGATAGGTGGATAGGCAGCTGAATGGATGAAGCACAAAACTACGGGATGCACAGACATGTAAATTTCCATAAATTTTGAAGCACAGATAAAGCTCCAATGTGTAAGGAAATAAGCATATATGAAAGACCCACTATGTGTCAGGTACTGTGCAAAGTGCTTTATAAATATTATCTCATTTGATTATTACTACAACCCTTTTCCAGGCTTAAGAGGTGATGGTCATTGGTGGTTGTTCTTAATAATATTTAACAAAAATGAAAGATCTAAAAGAGAAAAGGGAGCTTTGAATATCTTTCTTCCATTCCTTCTCCTCCTTTTGCCCTTGGCACCTCCCAGTTCTCATTGTTAATACTATTGCATCATAGTAATACCAAGAACAAACTAAACCAATCTAATCCAATAAATATTTATCTTCTTTCTATGGTTTAGTGCCAAGAGTGCTAGATTAAGAGTCAGAGGACCTGGATTTGAATCATCCTAGTGTTTACTACCTGTGATGACCCTGGGCAAATCATTTAAACTCTCCAGGTCTCTTTTTCCACATCTATGAAATGAAGGGATTGGAATAAATGATCTCTAAGATTCAGTCCAGCTTTAAATCTATGATCCTATGTGTAAGAAAGAAAGGGGGAAAATAAACATTTGTCAAGTAGCTAACGTGTGTCTGGTACTGTACTAAGTTCTGTGTGTGTGTGTGTGTGTATGTGTATAACATATACACACACACATACAAACACATGTAATCACCATATATAATCACCCTTTATCCTCATCACAATCCTAGGAGGTAGGACCGTTACTATTCCCATTTTACAGATGAAGAAACAGAACAGAGGTTAAGTTACTTGCCCAGGGTCACACAGCAAGCAAGTGTCTAAAAATGGATTTGAATTCAGGTCTTCCTGAGTTCAAGCCCAATGGTTTAGCCATTGGGCACTCAGCTGCATTTGGGTTCTACCCAAACATAAAAGGAAAAATGATCTCTTTCCAATAGAAACTTATCATGTATTGGTCTGTACAAGTGCAGGACTATAGGTGAAATGTCTGTCTGCTGTGGTTAAATGCTCTGAACTACCCTTTTCCCCTCTTTACTTTGATTTTTGTTTTTAAACCAAAGGAGGTCCATTTCTGGTTCTTTTAGCAATCCCATCCAACGCTCGAGCTTTTGTCTTCTCCTACATCCAGACGTGTTGTTGATGTTTTGGGATCTTGAAGCACATCTCTCACTTCAGATGCTGGGGGTGGCATGCACAGCGTACAGCCTTTTTGTTTTGCACATTCAATAAAGACTAGAAATGGATGGTTTGGGGCATTTCTTCATGTTCTATGATTCATAGCACTCCAACTCTCACTACAGTGAATAAATACCTTAGTTAGATCTTAAAACATTTGCTGTATCTTTTTGCCTAAACAAAACTGATAAAAGATGTGCTTGGGGCATAGATAGCAATGACACTTTATGACCATCTATCCAAGTCTCATGGGTGAGAATGTCATCCTGTATTTTTAAATGCTAATGGCTTAGTGGGCAAGAAGTGTGTGGAGAGCCTGGAAAGAATTGCTTAAAAGAGTCCTGCATTTTGCTCCCTATTAGGGTGAGGATTTGCTTGACAGGACGGAGCATGAATGGTAACCTTACACAGTTTTCCTGAGATGCCATTGTACCAAGATTAGTTCACATGTGCAATACAAACTTTGAATTCAATTCCCTTGGCTTTGCTTTAATTAGTTCTTTCTGCTGGTTAACAACTCCTCATCCCCCTCCCCTATCCTTACTGAGCCACTCCTCTTCCATTGAGATCACCCACTAACATAACAAAGTTAGATTTTAAGATAGACTCTTCCTTAAAACTCCTTAGGAAAATTCTTCAGCTCAATTACTCTTAATGTACAAGTGAAAACACACACACACACACACACACACACATACACACACACACACACACACATATACGGCAACATATAGCTTTGCTGTTTGGGCTGGGGGGAATGACTAGCATGACTGCTGATTTTATGAGTTTTGTTTAAATTTTCTCATTATTTTAAACACTCAAGGTTTCATCTCTTTTCCTTTGTATGGAAATACCAGTGGAACGATTCAGATTTTTTACATGTACATCCCCACAAATTAGATGAAGAAAGGGTTAGTCCTGAGTAAAATGATAACGCAAAACCACCTTTTCTCTTAACTTCTAATTGTCCTCATTGTTACTAGACCATTGTCACTAGTCATACAACGTCCTCCTGCAGACTCCCTTCCAGCTCCGCTCCCAAGGGTTCCCTATTGTGGTATCCCTCATCCCCTTTAAAGCTAGCCTGCCTAGTCACTGCTCTATGTACAAAAGCTTTCAGGCTCCATTTCCTTATCAAAACTTTTATGTCTTGGATCCCAATTCTTCAGGACCTTCTCTACATGATCTGTTCTAAATAATCTCATTGATTTACTTGTTGCTGAAGTATTAATAAGGATGAAAGGGTTAATGGAACCACTCCTGGATTCCACATTTTAACAGAAGTTCAGAAGAAACCAATTATACCTTAATTTAAAAAAAAAGATGCAACTAGAAAAGATGCAAAAGAGACTGGAGGTAAGGAGATATCTTGGGGAAAGAAAGTCTTGTCCCTACAATCCCACCATGGAGAACAAAATAGTCTCATCCAATAAAGTGAAGGGGCACACTAGGTTCTGTATGTTCAATATATGTAGCATGTTTAGAAGACCAAGAAAACTGATTTAGAAATATTAAAGCCATTTAATAGCCAGCATAGCATTCCTCTCTCTAAAATTACTGACATGTTACTTCCCCTATATGAACAATGGAGAACACCTGATGTGAAGGGGAAAACAATTATGATAAAAAAGAATTTCATATTCTGAGTTCCAAACTCAAAGAGGATTATTTAATATATCATGAACATTTCCTTAATTTTATTTTTTTAATATTTTTTTAATTTCATGTAAAAAAAGTTTAGCTTTCTTTTTTTTACATTTGAGCTCCAAATCATTTCCTTAATTTTTTTTAAAAAGAGGAAAATAAAGTTAAAGTTGCACTAACAGCCAACCAAAGGTTACAATCTGGCAAGCATGCAACATTAAATATAATATCATCATCAGTAGAATCAGTGAAAGAGTCCTTTGTGAAATTATGGCATTCTTCTGGCCCAATGTAATTAATCCCTGTTATGCCCACGACAATTATGGAACTAACCCTGAAGAAGAAGCTTCTAAAGAAAACAATTCCATATGAACAGAAAAAAAGAGGAAAAAACCCACACACAGAAATCTGTTCTTCTAAAAGTCATATTGTAGAATCCAATAGCAATATTACTAATGCTGCCTCAAATAAGGCTTTTGATATTAACACTGTGAAATCTTCCTGGTCTTGTTTCTTCCCAAGGCTTAACCTTATAAGAGTTTCATGCATCTCTCCTGCTCCCTACCATCATTTGTTTGTTTTGTTTTGTTTTGTTTTTATAGAGGTTGTTGGATAAAGTTCTGGACAGCACATATTTGTTTTTAAAAATAAAAGCAAGTTAAAATAATTCTGAAAATGATCAGTTACACTTGAGGTTAACTGGAGGCACTCTGATTTCTCAGAGGAAGTCACCATTATTATTCCCTATTTGCTGAGTATTTGATGTTACCTGTCCTTCATTGCCATGGCCCGTTCTTTGCTAAATTGATGAGAAGCTTTATCCAAAGCCAACAAGTTAATTATTTCTTTGAGGGAATATAATGATCAATTCATTTCAATTTTGGCTTCTTGTCCAAATGAGGGCTATAAAGACTGTCTAGTTTTGGAGAGCAGCTTATGGCTAATTATCAGATACTGGACATCCATGATAATAGGGATGTATGTTTCTGTGTGTGTGTGTGTGTGTGTGTGTCCCTCCCTTAACTGGACAGAAAATTTCCAAATCCATCAGAATCACAGATTGCTAGTGGTAGGAAAGAGACCTTAGAAATGGCTTAATTTCAACTCCCTCATTTTACAGGACAGAAGCCTGAGGCCAAGAAAGGCTAACAACTTGTCCATAGTCATAAACTAGGAAGTAGCAGAGCCAACAATAGAATCTAAAATATAACTTTCGCTCTGGACAGACCCTTAGGAGTTAGCTAGTGCAAATATCTGCATTTCATGGATAAGAAAAACGAGGCAAGGCAATACAACTAAGAAGCAGCAGGGCCAAAATTAGAATCCAAAATATAAATTAAGAGCTGGACAGATCCTTAGGGTGCATCTAGTTTAATTATGGATATTATGGCTAAGAAAAAAATGGGACCCTAGAGAGGGTGAGTGACTTGCCCATGGCCACACAGGTGGCAAGTGGCCCAAGCCAAGATCTGAAGCTGGGCCGTCTGACTTCAAAGCCAGTACTCTATCCACTGCACAACACTGCCTCCCGAAAAACAAGTGCATTTCACTCTACATAATGATCTCTGCTCAATAGATTAGTGATATTGTAACTAAAGGTAGGAAGTAGCAGTTGTTTAAATAGACACTGTATCAAAGCTGTCATATTTGCTACTTTTCTTAAAGCTGTCACACCCTCACAGTGTCAGAAACTGTTTGAAAGGACCTTAGAAGCCATTCCCTGGAGCCATATTGTAGCATATTGATTTGGAAAACCACAGATTAACATTTTCTATGTTCTGGCTATAATGAAAATATTTTGCATGACTTCACAAGTATGGTTGGTACATTGCTTGCCTTCTCAATGGGTGGAGGAGGAGCTAGAGGAAAGGGTAGAATTTGGAAATCCAAATTTTAAAACTGAATGTTAAAATAAATACAGCTTTTTAGAATTATCTGTTTGGTTGTATTTTTATTGATTTTGTTAAATATTTCCCAATTACATTTTAATTTGATTGGAGGCACTGGGGAGTGTTGACCTCTCTGATCTCATTTTCTTCCTATTTCCCTGCGACTCCTTATCTCTGTCCATCCCTGAAACACACACACACACACACACACACACACACACACTTGTACAACCCTCTTCATTTGAACTAGATCCTCAGTGTTCTTAGAAAATCTGCCTACAAATTGTAGCCAGGGACATGAGATTACAACACTCTACCAGGCAAAGAATGTGGCGTTTTCCCACAGATGTGTGGACAAATCTATGGTGACTGCTATTACGGATGGCTTTCAAATAAGTAATGTCAAAATATCAAATGAGACATTATTTGCAAAGGATTTAGCATGCCTGGCACATAGTAGGTGCTTCATTAACACCTGTTCCCTTCTCTTCCTCTTCAAAAGGCACATATAGAGACCAATAAATCAAATCTATAAAAATTATTCAACAGGAAAATAAATAAGGTAGAAAAGGGAGGGCATTGGGAGGAAGGGGAGAGGATTTAAATGCATAATCAAACCATTTAAGAACTATTTCTGTCAGTATTCTAGGAAAGAGACACACCGGTTTCCCAAAAGAAGGACCCAATTACTCCCCTGTGTTTGCTGGGTACAGTACAGTACCTTTAGGAGAAAAGATTGCTAGCCAAAGTTTCCTTAAACCCTGGATAAAGCCAATTAATTATCAGAATCCTGGACATTTACAAGATTTAATCCCATTGCTGAGGAGCCTGTCAAAGGTTTTCAAAGCAGTCCTCTTCAAAGCATGTAAAAGTATTGATGGGAACTAAGATGTCTCTCAAATGCCTGCTGTGCTGCCCAAGATTTTCATCTGGAAAATCTTCACATTCAGTTAAAAAAAAAAACATATGCCCACTCACACCCACGTGCACATGTGCACATGTGCATGTACACACACACACACACACACTTAAGATTCCAAATTCAGACTAAAGTTATCATATGACATACGAAGGACTCAGCATATTTGAAAAGAAATCTCATTTTTAGATATGAGGGCTTAGATGAATTTGTCATTGATGACATCAAATGTTTGGCTACATCTTTTTCACTAATGTTTTCCCCCCCAATTGGAGTTATTGCTTATATTTACTAGATCGGCATCACAGCAGAACAGAAAGAGGCCAGATCACAATTCAAAGGACCCAAGTTCAAATCCCAGCTATACAACTTACAATCAGCCTGACCTTGGAGCAAGTCATTTAATCTCTCTGAATGAGATGACCTCTTAGGTTGCTTCCTGCTCTAAATCTATGATCCCATGTTATAATTTTATATGTGGCAAGAACTAATCCAAATAAGCGGAGTCTCTCAGGTAGGAGACTTAAAAAAAAGACTTCCTTACCCTACCGAATTACTTAACTACAATGGCCTCATGACAAAAATGGGCAAATGATTTCCGTTCACCAGAAATGGAGAGCCATTCCTTGAGCTGAAAGTCTAAATCAGGATGCCACACAGCAAATAGAATAGCAAGCATGTGAATGTCAAATTTCTTAAATAAAGATTCCATACCTCCCACTCTCACCCTGCCTCAAGTCCCCACACACAAAGTAACAGAAAATCTGCTATATTTAAAAAAGAAAAAAATAATAACAATCCTCCAAAATAGCCATGGATTTTATCATTCATTTTGGGAGAGGGAAAAAAATATTATCAGAAAAGGAACCTAATCCTAGGAAGTTATAAAAGGTTTGTGGGAGTTTCTTCCTTCCCTTGTGAAACTCAAATTCCAAATGACTGATTGTAACTACACAAGGAGAACGTTGTATTGCCCACCAGGGCCCCTTCCCCCAAAAGGAAGCCAAAGAGGTGTCTGGGGCCAACTTCAGGACCAAGAGCAGATCATTCAGTCCAGTAGACTGTGCAAAAATCGATTGAGTGAGACTTCTTGGTATATAGATCCTCTTTGAATGTGACCAAGATTTTAATGTCTTCCTATCACATTGTCATCCACGTTCAAAAAAGAAAACAGCTTCAGGGCAACTAATCTATTTTCTAATCAGCTCAAATTTGGAGTCATCAAAAAAAAAACCACCTCAATACCTTCTTTTAAATGTATAATAAAAAAGCATATGACACCATACGCAGAACCCACAGAATACACACAACCACAGAATCCAATAATAACATTATTGTAAATTAGAAAGTAGGATATTAGCTATGAAACAGACCTTATCATTGCCTTGTGGTTGAGTGGAAAATGACTGAAAATACCTAGCCAGGCAGGCAAAAGACTTGACTAAGAAGCACAGTGTAAACTATCAATCCTAATCGTCAATCAAGGATGGCATGCAAATTAGGATCTATTAACCCCTGCACTTGATTAGCCATGACATTTTAGGAAGGGCCAGACTTCTGATGAGTTGTTTTCTCCGCCTCATTCTTTGATATTTAGGATATGCAACAAGCAGGAACTTATTAAAAATGTGCAGATAAAAAAATCACAGGTCCCACTAAGGGGTAAGGAAGTAGCTGTTATTTTTGTCTATCTTTTCTAGAAACTTAACCCCCCTGACAGCTAAATTTGCCTCTTAATTCTATAAAGATTAATTATTAAGAAACCTGAAAACTTGAATGGTACCTGGGACATATTAAGCACTTAATAAATGCTTCTTAACTGATTGAGTGACTCTCATTCCATTTAGCCATGATTCAAGTCAAGGGTTCTTTTCATTCCCCCTAAACTCTCTCCTCTTCTTATCTTCCTTGTTTCAGTAAAAGGTAAGACCCACCCACCCTTCTTCACACTCACTCACCCTCTTATACACTTACCAAACTTGTTGATTCTACCTTCACAGCAACCTAATTCTCCACTCGTACCACAACCATCCTAGCTCAGGCCTTCACGCTCTCTTGCCTAGACCACAACAATAGTCTCCTAACTGGTCTCCCTGGTAGCCACCCCTCGCCTCTCTGATCCATTCTCCATGTAGCTACCAGCTCAAGAAGAGTCAATGGCTCCCTGTTGTTTTGGGGACAATCTACAACCTCATCTTTTAATCATTTTAAGCCCTTCATGATCTGGCTACAGTCTTCTAGGCTGTCCCTACATGCAATCTCTGTCCTAGCTTAATAGTTATCCTCTATATATATGGCCTTGAACAGGTTGTCCTACATACCTGGAATGTTTTCCATCCCCCACCCCTCACTCCCACCTCTTATAGTTCCTATAAGACCCAGCTCAAATGTACCTTTCTAGAAGAGGCCTTATTTGATTACTTCAGTTGTCAGTTTCTCCTCAATAACTTTAATTTTAAAAATATCTATTTATGTATATATATATATATGATATTTCTCTGCTCCCCCCCCTCCATTTTTCTTTGTATCTTCAGCTCTTGGCACATCGTACTTAATAAACACTTGTTAGATTGAATTGAATTTACAACTGCATTATTAGTTCTGCTTATACCTTTGGTCTCAGTTTCTCAACATGAAAATAATGAGCATGATTGTAATGAGTTCTGGGATTCAAGTATTAAGTAGAAAAAACATGTCCATTTTGATTTCTTTTTTCAATGCAATCCATCCTCAAATTTCAAGTTGTGAAGTCATCTCCACTGAGGCAAAATGAAAACCCTTTGCAAAGGCTTAGATGTGGCCCAAGAAATTTACCTTCTGCAGATAAGTCTCCAAACCTAGAGTGTTGTCAGATGACAGCCTTAGCAGGCCATCACCTGGACCAGTCCAAGCCTTTTCAACTTGATGGGATCAGCCAGAACTTAATTTCTGCTGGAATGTACTTCAAGAACCCAAAATCACCTCCACATTGTCATGAGACATAAAAAGAGGGCCTTCATGGAGAATATATATACATATATATACATATATATATGTATATATATTTCATTTTCTAAAAGATAGTGTTTTCTGGAATAGCTTTTCAGTACAGAAATCATGGATTTGTCTTAACCAGTATAGCCAGATTTAAAGATCTAACTATGACTTTGAAACAAGATGGAAGAACAGGGATGGTATCAAGTGAAAGAGGTATGCTTCAGGGGAACAACTGCCAGAATTGGGGTCCAATGAGGCCTGGTTTCTGATCCTACTCCTGTCATTTAGTGATTATGTGACTATGGGTAAGTCACTTACTTTCTCAGTTCCTTCATGAATAAAAGAAAGAAAATAATGGCCCTAGTATTTATTAGGCAACTAGATGACTCAGTGGATAGACTGCTGGGCCTGGCATCAGGAAGATGTGAATTCAAATCTGCCCTCAGACATTCACTAGCTGTATGACCCTGGGCAAGTCACTTAACCTCTGTTTGCTTTAATCCACTGGGAAAGGAAATGGCAAACCATTGTAGGATCTTTGCCAAGAAAACCCCATTGAGGGGTCATGAAGAGCCAGACGCAACTGAACAACAAATTTTTATTGCATAGGGGTTTTAAGAGGCTCCAAATTAGATGACAAATGCAAATCTTTTCCCAAACCTTAAATCCTATATAACTATCAATTATTATCACCAAGTGTTAGGTGTCTGAGTTGAGATCATGTCCAGGTGGGGAGTCTAGGAAGGCTGCAGGGAGGCATTGACCTGGATAGATTTTTTGGAGGGGAGGAGGGGAATTATGTGTAGAGCCTGACATAGTAATTAGAAGTAAGAGTAGAAAACAAGACCATTGCATTCTCTTGTTCATGATGATTTATTACAAATTAATTGGTTCTTTTCCTCTTTCATTTCTCTCCTGATTTGGAAAGGGAAGGATGGCTTGTGTTTATAAAACCCACAGCAAGATTCCTGAGTAACTTTAAATCAATAGAGTGTTGGTCTAAGAAGTTGGTTTAAATGCCAAGCAGAAAATGCAATGGTACTCAGTGCCAGAGGGCACCTCTGCCTTGCTGAAGATGACTGGAGTGTTTTGTCTGGGCCTCCCTATGATCTAGCTACCTTACAGCATATCAGAGGAATGAGCTCAAGGAGAGGAGGAGTGTGGTAAAGGAAATGACAGTACTTATACAGCCAACTAAAGCTCTTAAAATCAAATATACAAAGTCTTCTTGTCTTGCCCATGTTCGTTCT
Organism: Trichosurus vulpecula; assembly: GCF_011100635.1. Classification (NCBI taxonomy): domain Eukaryota; kingdom Metazoa; phylum Chordata; class Mammalia; order Diprotodontia; family Phalangeridae; genus Trichosurus; species Trichosurus vulpecula. Next base: position 278,364,558 of record NC_050576.1, on the reverse strand, counting down.
CCTATTCCCAGAAGTAAAAGGTCAGCAACCATATACCTTGCCTTCCACTACTCCCCCATGGAGAGGAAGCACCTAGAGAACAGGCATCCTATCTTTGTTTCTGTTTCATTCAGTGCCTTCTGCACAGTGCATGCTTAATAAAGTCTTTATTGGATCCAATTGAATTAAATTGAAATTAACTGAGGTCAGCCTCCCACCCTTGGGTGCTCTGGGTGGTTATACGTGCAATGTGCCTGGGGAACAGCTGCATTCTTTGTCATCTACTCCATTCCATGGGAAAGGGCCAGATGCCAAGCCTGCTCGCAGGTGAATTCCTTGTTCCTTTCAAGTTCATCTGATTTACACTGATGGCTTCTAAGTGTATTTATCTTTGTCTTTGGAGGATTATCAGCGAGGTCAGGAAATCTCTCCCATATACAAATTATAAATCATGAACAGGAATGTCAAGGGAATTAACAAGTCAGAATTTGTTCCTTTGTCTGTAACAGTGTTTTATAACAAATGCTTCGGTACTTTCAAGATCTATCATTTTTGTCTGCATGGGCCACTCCCTTCAGGGTAGATTACCTTCCATCTGTAACTGAGAAGGCACTCTTCAAGAATTGCAGCCACTAAGAAGTAACTCCGTCTGAAGTCACCAACATGGTAACTTAGCTAGGCTAGTCTTCTGACACCAGATCTGCATTCCAGGTAATCCAGTGAATTGAGTACTGGACTTGCTTCAGCCACTTCCTAGTAATTGTAACCCTGGACAAATCACTTAACCTCTCCCAGACTCAGTTTCCTCTTCTGTAAAATGGGGATAGTAACCACACCTACCAAGCAGGGTTGTTGTAAAGATCAAACAAGATAATAATATAGAGTGCTTTGTAAATCTGTAAATTTGTAAAGTACTCTTCTCATCTTTGCTGTTATTCCATCACTGAATACCATTTGCCAGAACTCTCCAAAATGAGTAGAACTTAGGGGCAGCTAGGTGGTGCAGTGAGTAGAGCACCGGCGCTGGAGTCAGGAGGACCTGAGTTCAAATCCAGCCTCAGACACTTGACACATTTACTAGCTGTGTGACCTTGGGCAAGTCACTTAACCCCAATTGCCCTGCCTTCCCCCTATAAAAAAGGAGACAAAATGGGTAGAACTTGCTAGAGCTTGTACCCCACCAGCATACAAGGTCACTTCTGCAACACAATGAGGCATTAAGTTGGGACCCAAGCAAGAAGACCCAAAAAACTTACTTGTATTTACTAAGCCTGGCTCTACACAACACTCTCCCCTCAAAACAGCACCTCCTAAAAATGCTGGAGCTATGAAGGACATTACCTCCAAGATTCCCCCAGATGGAAATGAGCCTTCCTCAAACCTCCAATTTTTCATCCCTTTCCTCCCCTCATCTTGTTTGATTTTGTACCAGAGTCATTTGTGTATATTTCATATACATACACAACTGTGAGACAGGGAAACTACCTCTAGCACTATTCTACAAATCTTATTTTATCACAAATATATTTCCAATAATATCATTTGAAAACGAATGGTGGGACTGAATTTTTGAAGGGAAATTATATTAGCATATTAATTTGCTATACATATATACACTATATACATATATATATAATATACACACACCTCTCTTGTATAACATATGAAGAATAAAAGAATGTGGCTCTGTAGGGTGCAGCAGGGTGACCCACAATAAATGACCCACTCCTGGGGTGATGAGGGGGAAGACCTGGGATTATAATTCAGAATGCTATAAAGAGTCTCTATCTAGAATAGTTTAGATTTCTTTTTTGGCATCTCAATGTTCTCCATTTCAAGACCTATAAGTAAATAATAATATTAATAGGTAGCACTTTACAATTTACAAAGCAGTTTCCTCACCACTATCATGTAAGATATTAAAGAAAATTATTACTACACCCATTTTGACAGAATCTTAAACCTAGAACTTAAGCTCAAGAAAATGATTTGCCCATTGTCAGCCAACTCTAGAATAATGGAACTGGAATTCAGATGCAAACTTCATAGATGTATAGGATTTAGAGTCGGAAGGGACCACAAAAATCATTGTAGTGCAACTCTCTCCCCATTTTATAGATTAGAAAATTGAGGCCCAGAGAAGTGAAGAAACTTTGCCTACCATCGTGCCCACATTACAGAGCAGAAACAGAATTCAAGCACAGCTTTCCTGCCCCCATGTTGAGTAACCACTCTGCAATCTTGCACTGCCTCCAAGTTTTTATTGCATCCAAATGAGAAAGGTTAATACCTCTGGTGCTTTTCTCCTGCAGGTAACCTGGCAGGTGTCATTATCCACATCGCTTCCTTCCTACGTAAATAGATGGGAGTCTTGTGAATCATTCCAGAATCCTCCTTGAGTTACTTGGCTTCCTGGACTTTGCAGGCTACCACAAATTTGGACTGAGCATATCGAGAGCTAATTGTTCCTCCCTTTTGGGTATCTCAAAGCAATTGAAAATCAGCAACTAATTAGATGTTCCAAGGGGGCTATAAAAGTAGATGATAGGTATCTCAATAGCCCAGGAAACTGAGACACTGAGAGCTTAAGCTTTATTTAATAACAAGACGACATGGATTCATTCAGCTTTTTTTCCCACATTCTCTAAAGAAGACGCTTCCTGAAAGCTTTTCTGGTTTGGAACAGAGAAGCCATGAAATATTGTTTCAAACAGAAAAAGCTTTTGTCAGGTAGACGAATCCTCCGTGCCACAAATAAAACTGTTTAGCTCAAGGCCCGTCAGGAGTACAGCACTTTTTGTTTCGGTGCAAAACTATACATTAGTAGCAGGTGCCACTAGCGGTGGGATTCATGTGAATTAACAGCTGGTTCTCCATGGAACCGAGCCAAGGCACCGCCCCTGCCGCTGACGTGGTGGGCACAGGCCCCGCCTCCTCTAACAACCGGGGCGGGGGTGGGTGGGGTGGGGTGGGGTACCTAAACCTAAAATTAGGTACCAGTTCTGGCAAACCGGTGCCAACCGGCTGAATCCCACCACTGGGCGCCATGTAGTATGATAGAGAACGTCCTGGGAAGGCACTCAAGGAGGAAGCAAACAAGGAAATATTTATTAAGCATCTACTGCCGTGCCAAGCACTTTACAGTTATTGTCTCATTTGATCATCACAACAACCCTTCAAGATGGGTGTTATGATTATCCCCATTTTACAGCTAAGGAAACTGTGGCAAACAGAGGTGAAATGACTTATCCAAGTCCAAACAGATGGTAGATATTTAATGTCACATTTGAACTCTGGTCTTTCTGACTCTGCACTCAAAGCTTTATCTGATATGCTACCCAGCTGCCTTTAGTTAGGGTTCCAGCCCTTTGTGACCTTGGCCTTTGATTTCCTCATCTGTCAAATAAAGAGAGCCAGACTGGATGCTTTCTAAGATTCCTTCCACCTCTAATACTTATGGCACCATGATTGCTCTTCTGGCAGAAACTCCTTCCTCTAACATAACTTTCATATTTTCCTAAAACACCTTAAGACTCATTCACCCTCAGCTTTACTTGATTTTACTGTGACCTAGAGCCGTCTCCCTCGCTTCCCTGTGTACTTGATGCCATTTCTTCATCCTTCTCAAAGATCTTGCTACATTATATTAGCCACCCCGTCTCTCCCTTGAGCTATCCAGGATCTGTACAAATCACCACCCCCCATTATCGTATTTCAACCTTTCACCACTAGTCAGAATGAAAGCACAAACCTTGTGAATACCAGAATTCATGATCTCATGTTCACTGTTTTCATCTTTGTTCAAATGCCTGCATGATGGACTTGTCCCATTAACATTTTGGCTTCATGACTCAACTAGAATTGATGGTAACAAAAATGGCCAAGGCATAATGGGGGTGGAATATCCATTCTCCATCATACATATTATATTGCTTACAGTTTTTTTTTTGGGGGGGGGAGGGATTACATAAAAAAATCAATGGGGAGAGTAGTCACCAGGAAGGGAGAGTAATCTCATGATTAATTCATCAATCAATCAGTTAACAAGTATTTATTATGTTCTTACTATATGTCAGGCACTGTACTAGGCCCTGGGGAGGAGAGAGAGAGAGAGAGAGAGAGAGAGAGAGAGAGAGAGAGAGAGAGAATCTCTCCTTGAAAGGCATTTACTAAAAAAAAGCATCAATAAAACATTTATTTTAAAATGTAATAATAATAGATAATCCCAATCAATTTGTCATTCATGATTATAAGAGAAGGGTCATGCTATTTATATGAGCAATCTCACAGATCATGAGGAAACTCTTATTAAATGCCAAAATGTCATGAATGTGAACCACTATTGCCAGTTCATAATGGAGAGCTCAAAGAACAGATTGTACTTCTGCGGTATGGTTTGACAGAGGGCTTTCCGTATATCAACCCCATGGGGTAAGTGATGCAAATGTTGTTACCCCTATTTCATAGATCAGGACACTGAGTCTCAACAAGTTTTCATAAACTGTGGTTTAGAGGTAAGGATATTTGGCCTTGGACTTGTCAAAAATGGATTTTATTCTCCACTTTATCGCCTCATTGTGACCTGTCCTTTCTGACCCCCTCAGTTTCCTCATCTGTAAAATGTGAAGGTTAGATCAAGTGAATCTGTAAATTAGGTTTAAAGGCAACAAGCTCAGTTCTACCATTATATAATCTTAAGTCGAACAGGCAGGATGGCCATTACATCTTTCTTACTAGCTTGCAAATTCCCCGAGAGCAGAGTCGATGGCTTATTCATCTTAATGTGTCTCTCAGCGCCTGCACAGTTCCAGGCACAAAGTGGAGTAGAGAAGTAATAGACAACAAAAAATTTGCTGAATGAAAGAATCATTTAATTAAATTCACTTTGGCCCCACTGAACCCTGACCTTTAGCACCTTTCACTTCAGTATCATTTTCACCTTTCTAATATTTACATGTCACACTAATAATCTACTCCTTTAATCTAACCTCTGAGCCCGGCACAAAAGATTACAGTTAATGAACCCAACATAGTTGATTTTTGTGAAATCTATACTTTTCTCCTAGGATTCTACATTCGTATTCTAACTTTTCACTTTTTGAAAGTAGTCATGACCTCATCTAATGGGATAGTTAGTCACGATTTTACAGTTTGGGGACATTGCTTTGCTGTTTTCCAGGGGGAAAAGATTACCATAATACATAAGTCCTCACCTATAGGCTGGCCACTGGACAGATTCCCAAGGCTAGAATGATTCTACTATTTCATATCAGTGTGTTTGTTCTATTTTTGAGTTATGGGTTTTATCACAGTCTCCATGCGTTGTCACTTATGAATCCACAGCCATCTATTACCAGCCATAACAGAGATTCTTATGTTCTTTCTCTTTTGTTTCTTACTGATATATTAAGCAACCATCATTGAATTACAGAATATTAGCCTTAGAACACCCCTTAGAGATCATCTACTGAAGGCCCATTGTGTTGAAGATAAGAAAACAAACCCAGAGATAAGAGGACCTTGTCCAAGGTTGAGAAAATCTAAGAAAGAAAAACCTTTTTTCCTTTAGGGGAGTCTAAGACCTGAAAGTAAAGTCATATAAGGAAATCAAACTTCTCCATATTTACTGTCCCTCTAAGAATGAGTCAGATCTAGATTTACCCAAGAGGACATCACTTCCACAACCAATTATGGTCCCGAATGCCTCTCTGATTTCCTAATGCACCTCCTGTTGTGTAGCCTTTAACTATCTCATGTGGCCTAAACCACTCTGGGGAGGGCCACACCTTGATAACCAAAGGAAGAACAAGATGATGGTGCCCACTGGTGCATTGCCCTCTGAAGCCGTCAGCTGAAGGGGCCAGATTCCTGAGCATGATTCAAACCTCCACCAGGTTGGTCGTTGGGGTAAGAAGCTTATGAATGTCAACAGTCAAGGAAGTGAATTAAGAGTTATTAGGTTTGAAGTTGACATTAACTGGTGCTGGTTGCTGGCGTGGGCAGCTGTGTTATTTTGGAAGCAAACGAGTCACCTTCCTGTTTTCTGAGAGAGAGACAGACAGACCAAGAGATAGAGACTGAGAGACAGAGAGGCAAACACAGAGACAGACTGACCAAGAGATAGAGGCTGAGAGAGACAGAGTGGCAGAGAGAGAGAGAGAGAGAGAGAGCGCACTGTGTTAGATCACCTCTGAGGTAGCAGTTAGCTTTCTGGAGAGGTGGGGAGAAGGGGCAACATTTCTACTGTATGACACTCAGGAGGCTGCCTGTTACAAAGGACACTTTTATTTTTCTTGGTTATTATACCTCTTCATTGCATCAAAATCTCAATAGACAGAAGAAATTTTCTAATCAGTACCTGAACAAGAAACTCGTCTATAATACTTCTGTCAAGTGACCATTCCATTTTTGCTCGAAGGCCCCTATTGAGGGAGAATCCATTTCACTTTAAGATGGTTCTAATTGTTAGGAAGCCTTTCTCTACTTCAAGCTGATAGATGGGCCTCACCCTAATTTTCACCCACTGTTCCTATTTCTTTCCTCTTAGGACAAAGAGAACAAGCTACAGACATACAGACACTGGGTCAGCCTTGCCCATGCAGCTCACAAGCCACAAACTGAAGAGATCTGCCAGCTTCATGAGTCTCTCTAGTAGCAGGTTATTTATTAGTCATACACCATAATCTAGGGTTTTCTTCTTGGTGTTTTTGCTTTATTTCTAAACAAATTGCAGTTCAGAAACCACCTTACTTTTGGCCAGGAAGAAAACCCAGAGCTGACGATCCTTTGGGCTTCGGGGTTAATCATACTGGACTTTGGTTTTACCTTGCTCATTTGTAAAAGTGAAGGGACTGGATTAGCTAGCTGCAGTCTAAATATTCAATAGAACCTTAATTTCAAAGCTAGAACGGGCGATACAAATCATCAAATTTCAAATCCTTTACAACATCCCTAGGACTCTGTGCATGCTGAAGACAGATTCAAATCAGCCACTGACTAGGAGATCGTGTTAGGATCACTTCCCTTATCTTAGGTTTATTTTGCCATTCTTGAATTCCTTTAAAATGGCCTCACTGAATGAACAGTTAGTTCAACAGGAGCCTGCTAGAAGAGGTACAGGAACTCAACTCATGCATCTGGGGGCTGGGTTAATGAAAAAATAATGACACTCCAAATTCTTATCCTACCATTCTTGTGTCAATGGGGGTGAAGGCAGAATGTCTTGGTCCCTATTCCCATGCAACCAGTGAACAAGTGTTTTACTTTGAAAGTTTAAAATATTTAGATATGAATCATAGTCTGAGCAAAGATAACAGAAAAAGGTTGGGGGTGGGGTGAGAATGAGGGGGAAGGAACAAGTCATACATCAAAGGCACACTGGGGAGTTCAGGGAGATAGGATAACAGATAAGTCCTTTGCTGAGTTAGTCACACCCTCCCACAGACAATTCTTTCAGCACAGGAAACTTTTCAAGCAAAGGAGACAAGCTCAAAAAAAAATCCCACCATAGTATAGTATTTGGGATTTCTACATTGATTGTAAAATAAGTGGGAGATGAGCAAAACATGTTTGGGGAAGGCAAATCTGATGATCCCCAAGTGGTGTGACCACAAATAAGAGTTGCTCCAATTTATCTCTATTTCTAGCAGTTGTAACATTTCCTGATTATGGTTTAATTTATATAAGAAGTTCTAAAAAAAGGAGGAGAGGCATTCTGAGTTAGTGGCAAGACTGAAATAAATGTCCACATGATGGACATAAGCTCCTTGAGGGCAGAGATTATTTCAATTTTTTCTTTGTATTCCCAGTACCTAGCACTAGGCCTTGAACATAACAGACTCTTAATAAATACTTATTGATTTATTGATTGTAGTCTAAGATAGAAAATTAATGACGACTGCAATTCTATGGTAAATAGTCCAAAAGTCAAATGTATAGTAGCTCTCAAAATGGAAGGATTATAGTGGAGAGAAAGTGAACCCATTCTCTTCCCTTCATTTCTTCAGCCTATTGGTATTTTTGTTTTTGTTTGTTTGTTTGTTTGTTTTGTAAGGCTTGGAGGCTCTTCTCCAGGTGAGCCTAAGGCAACGCCAAACCTCCGTCTCCCTCCAGTGAGGCTACGAAGATAGCTTTTACTGGATCTCATCTGCTGCCTGAATCTTCTATAGAAAGCATCTCAGGTAGAGGAATTTGACTTAAGTGGTGAGAGGTAGGAAAAATATTATATTGATTATTGTCAATTCCACTATTCTTACTATCAACAACAGTAGCAATAATGATTCTTCCCTGAAGGAACTGGATGGCTAGTCCATTCCAAAAGGAGACTCTTTCCAGATCGAAGGACAAAGAACATTTGAAGATCTGAAGATAGTAGTTAATTGGTATTTTGAATGTAATGAACATGGAACAACACCATGAGAACAATATCAGAAGTGTTCAGATGGGTGCTACAGGAACAGTTTACCCCTAACTTACTCCAATAATTCAAAGAACAGTCAATGATGGATCACAGATTCTCTCTTACTTAATACATCTTCAAGAATGTGATTGGCCTAAATATTCATCACCCAGCAGCCAATCTGGTGGTGAACCTCTCTGAAATTGGCAAGGACAATCTTCAGATGGCAGACGTACAATTAATCACCAAGCCCTTTCATTATGCCTGTCCAATTTGGGGGGACCTCCCAGAGTCTAAGCTTTGGTGGCCTAGACATCAAGAACCCAGTATCATTTTCACACCACAGTGAGTTGGCAAAGGAGGAATTTTAAAGGTTCAGGGCTTAGAGCCTACAAGACTTTGCTTCAAGGCCCATCTCTGATATTTACAAGTTGTGTAATCCTGGGCCAATCAATTAACTTATCTAAATTCCATGTATATGTATGCATGTATGTATGCACATGTGTGTATAAATCCCTAATAACCAAGTGTCTTGCAATTCAACATACGTACATACATATCATATAACACATGTGGAATTGAAACAGACAAACCCATTTTGAGACTACATGGTAAACACATGGCTGACCCATTTATTTTAGCTATATTAATGAATGAACTAGATTGCACCAATGTTGATCCAGTTGAAATTACATTGGGAAAGTGGCCAAAACACAGCCAACTGACTATGCTGTGACCAATTCATTTTCTGCATAAAGGCTCCATCTTAGGAAGACTGAATAAAAGAATATTCATTATTAAAGGGATTTGGAGATACCTGGGATCTAAATCATCTCCCCTTAAAACAACGGTAATTCTTCAATATTTCAAGAATGCCTAGTTTCATCTGCATGGGTACTCCCTTCACCGATGCTGACTGCAATTCTTTCCATACCCTAGTAGGTGACCTTCACCAGTTACAGTAGCCAAAGGAAATTCATCACTGAGTGATAAATATATAATTCTAGGACCTTTATAAACTTAGCTAGGATTGTCCTAGAAATACAACCCATCACCAAGCCTATATATGAAAGCTTTCCAGCTTGGTGGGCATACCAAAATTTGTTGTATTGGCACAGACTTGAAGGTCACTTGTTACGGGCCAAGTTAGAGCTGAGCCCTGTCCTCCTCGGACCTCCAGGCCCAGGGGCCTGCTGAGATAGACTCGGGGCTTTGGGATGTGGGTGGAGCCAGGAGGAGGGGTCTCACCTTTGATGCCTCCCTAGCAATTCCAGGTCTTTGCCCGGACCTGCCTGACCACATGGAACTTCCAGCTCTCTGTCTGGGCTTGCCAGAGCACGTGTAGTTTCTGGTTCTTTGCCTGGACTGCCTGACTGCAGGGAGCTTTGTGTTAGCCCAGGAAGAGAAGGGGAGGAGAGTAGGCGGAGTTGGGGCGGTCCTAGTATCCAGGTGTATTGATTTTTACCTGTCCTTCACCCATGTAACCAAAGAATGTACCTGCATCACTAAAGGTATAAAAGTGCTGCTTGCTGAAATAATAAACGGAGTAATTCACCATTTTTCGGCTCCCGCCCCATTCATTGTCCATGAGATCAGGTCCTTTGCTAGGCAAAGGCCTGGGGCTTGGGGGGAACCCCGAGTATAGTTGCGAGGCTTCAGGAGCCCGTAACAGTCACTCATATGAATCACATTGAAGATCACACTGAGATATCAGAGTAGAGTTTCTGTGGAGGATATAGTAACACCCTCACATAACAGATACCCTATAAGGTATACAGTAGCCCTCTCCTGTAATAACTAGAGAGACATTCCACCACATAGGAATTGAAACCACATGGTCACAGTCTCTTCGGGTTCAATTCAATGGTGGGTTTCTGAAGAAAATCTAATCTTAAAAAAGAGGTAGTCCTTTTATTCATAAAATTTAGATACAACATGTCTTCCCTTCTTTCTAATTCACATGGCTACCCCTCTAATCCAGGCCCTTATCACCTCTCACCTATTGTAATGCCTTCTAATTGGTTACCATGCACCAAATCTCTCTCCAATTGATCTTTCCCACAATTCCCAAAGTGATTTTCCTAAAGTGTGGTTCTAGCCATGTCACTTCCCTTCTCAGTAAACTTCAATGACACCTTATTATCTTTAGGATCAAACAGAAATTCCTCTGTTTGGCATTTAGATCTCTTTACAACCTGGCTCTAGCCTACCTTTCTAGGTTCGTCATTACATCAGTCTCCCTCCTACTGTTTAATTGATCTTGCTAGTCCTCATATATTAACACTCTATGCTTTTTGCTTCCGCTGTATTGCTTCCTGAAAAGGTACTGCTTCCTTACCCTTACCACTGTTGTTGGGTTGTTTTGTTGTTGTTGTCGTTTTGGGGGGCTCAGGTTATTTGTTTGGGTATTTTTTTTGGTTTTTCCCTGTATCCTCAATGCTAAGCACTGTGCCTAGCACATACTTAATAAATGGTTGTTGTCTGACTGATTGAAAGAATCCCTAGCAATGTTCTGCTCACACGCTACCTCCCACAAAATGTCTTTCCTGAGACTTTCAGCTACCACTGCCTAAGCTTTACATTATCTTATTTTGATTTATATACATTTATATGCATATATATCATCTTGGCCAATAGAATGTAAGCTCCCTGAGGGCTGGGGCTATTTCTTTTTTTTTTCTTTATATCGTGTCTGTCCTTCCTTCTGGAAGAGGCCCATGACATCAGGGAGATGATGATATGACCTACAGTTGACTTTGATTTGAGGAAGGAAAGGCTGTATCTTACATAGAATAGGCACTAAACAAATACTTTCTGGATTGACTGATTTTCAATTCAATATGACAACAGTTTTCCACTACAATACTCAGTAGGAGATTTTCAGTTGAGTTCTGATGGTCAGTCAGAACAGTTAAGTTTCAGTCCAGCAATAACAAGCTGAAGTTAGAGGTATGAAAGCAAATTTTATCTTTAGGTAAAAATATGCCATCTGGAAAACATACATTACAATTTCCTATGTAAGTCCAAGTCACATAGAAAGGAGGCCTAAGATAGACAAGCATGGTGGTAAATTACCTTTCATAATTCACATGATAGTTAGAATCCATGTAAGCATTAAAACGAACATGTTCTATCTCCTTGAGAAGCTTTAATTGTTAGGAAATGTTTCCTTATTTTATGTAGTCATGTTCAGCTCTTTGTGGGGTCTTCTAGAGACAGTGGAGTGGTTTGCCATTTCTTTCTCAAATGGATTAGGCAACTGGAGATTAAGTGATTTTCCCAGGGTCACACAGCTAGTCAGTATCTAAGGCTGGATTTGAACTCATGAAGATGAGCCTTCCTGACTTCAGGTTCAATATTCTATCCACTGAACCATCTAGCTGCCTCTTTCCTTTTATTGAGTCTATTTTTCTTTCTCTGAAGCTTCCACCCGTTATTCTCACTACATTCTACCTTTGCCAGATCATAAGTGAAGTATGGTGTTTTAGAAGCCACAATTTAGGAAGGACTTTGATATACTGGAGAGGGTCCAGAGCAGGGCAGCCAGGTTGGTGAAGGGCCCAATATGGTCAATGAGTTATCTATTTAAGAAACTGGGATTCACTAGAATAAGAGAACAGAAAGCTTAGGGGGCACAGAATTTAGTGGTCTTTCAGTATCAAAAGGGTTGACATATTCACAAAACAAAACAAAAAGCATTAGACTCATTCCATTTGGTGCCAGAGGACAAAATGAGAAGAAACTGGGAGCACTAACAGCAGGGCAGATTTAAACTTGATAGAAGGAAAAACTTCCAAATTATTAGAGTTTTCCAAAAGGAGAACAGATTGCCTCAGGATATAGTAGGTTTCCATTCCCTAGAAGACTATGAGAAAATGCTGAATAGGTTCTTTCTAGTACATCTTGTGGGGTAGCGTGTCAGTCAGGTACTAATTGGCCTGTGTGGCTGCAAAAGTCCCTCCTAATTGTGATTCTGTGAATAGATTTTAATTTTTAAATGCTCAGCAAACTGCTCTTACAGATGGAATTCTCCATTTCATAAGATAATGTGACAAAATAGATTGTATAAATGAGATGAACTTATCAAGCAGTTCAGCCTTCTAAATAACTCAAAGGCAAACTGTACTCACGTCAGGTCTCTGGTCTGTGTAATTTATATGTAACAGAACTTTAGAACCCAAGTGAAACTTCCCATTTAGGGTCATGGAAACATAGAATGAAAATCAATGTTCTTCAGCATATGTTAGATTATAGAAATGGACCTTCTGACCTGTGGAGCATTGGGGCTTAACCAGCTCTTATAAAAGGAGACAATCCTTTCATCTAGAGTTGTACTTCCCAGATTACTTTGGCCATGGGAATATTAGGGTACTTGAAATAGATTCATGGAACCCATATATCTGGGCTCAGGATCTGGAGGACATAGAAAACTCCAAGGATCAAAAATGAAGGACTGGGACATTTTGACATTGTCTATTTTTATAGCAAAAAATACCCAACAACAATGACAAAACAAACAAAGACATTGTAGGATGTCTTTTGGAGAAATACATAATCTTATATTTAATATTTTAGAGGGAGATAGGAAGGGGAAAGGGAATAAGTATTTGCGAAGTGCCTACTGTGTATCAGGCACTGTGCTAAGTCCTTTTTAAACATTATCTCATTTGATCAACCTCTGAGAACCACAGAAAGATTTAACTGGAATGTAAAAAAAAGAACATATGATCCTTGAAGGCAGGAGTCTATTACTTGCTTAATCTTTGTATACATTGTGCTTAGCACAGAGCCTTGCATATAGTAGGTGATTAAAAGATGCTTTTTGGTTTGGAATGAAGCAAAATATTTCTCAAAGGGCTCCCCTAAACAATATTCCTGGGCATCCTGGCCTTTATCGTAAGTTCTGTTCTGAGATGCCCCCTCATTTACATCACTGCCATCTGTATACTTGATTCAAGAAGGAAACCTGGGTTGTAACAGAGTCACATCAAATTTGAATTTATTCTGAGTGCGCCAAGGACACTGAAAATTCAAAGTACCTTTGGACTTCAACTCCAAAGTGCTAACCACAAGATCTTTGAGGGTGTCATAACCTCGGCCTCAATGTGTCCTACAAACTCTTTTTTTCAGTTCTGGAGTCAAAATCCCAATCTGGTGAAATAATAGAAATGAACGTTACCCTGAATCTAGAGACACTATATAACAGAGCTAGTAGAGACAGGTCCCAAATGCTCTAGGAATCCCTGCCAACCCAATTACTTTGGCTCAGGATTTGAGACAAAGAAAGTCATTCACACATCAAGTTTGTTTATAAGACACACACAAAAACCTTATCTGTTGTTTAAAACACACAGGCAGGTTGCTCTGCTCTGTCTCTTGTGTAAATGAAACGAGATTCCTCATATCGAAAGCTGTAATCCCCCAAAAATGTCTGATAAGGCTCTCTTAGGTGAGAGAGCAAACCTATCTGTCATACAGGAGAATTCATTCACTCAGGTAAACACACAGAGTAAAAGAAGGAAAAAAAGTTTCAAGGGCCTGGGTACACACAAAAGACTAGATGCCCTTACCTAGAGTGTTTAAAAAAGACCAGGACACTGTTTCCTCTATTCTAGAAAATTGTCCTGCACAAATATTCTTATTAAGAAGGTGGGCTAATTCTCAACTTGGAAATAAATAGCCATGTCAACACAAACAGTGCAATATATAATAAATGTCAGCCTTGTAGACAGGTTGGGGAAACACACACATATTGTTAAAGAATTTCCCAGACTGTCCCACCCTACCTCTCTTGACCTTTTATGGCAAAATTCTTTGAAAGGAGAATGGTATCCTTTGAGAGAAGTATAATGCAGCTACATAGAAGCAATGAGCAAAACCCTACACCTATGAGACAGTGCTGCGTGTGTAATACATGGTATTTCCAAGAATTTGCAGGACGAGAGTATTTCTTATAAAATGGAAATTTAAAGAACAATGTTAATGATGAAGATCATGAGGAAGAAGAAGAGGAGGAGAAAAGAGAAGAGGAAGAAACATGGCATGAGGAAAACCTGGGCTCAAATCCTGCACTGGATACCTGCTGGGTGACTATGGTCTCAGGAAACTCTCTAAGCCTTTGTCTCAATGTTGATCTTAATTGGTAGACAATTTCCACATTGGGAGTTCCCTAGAGAGATAAATCACAGGTTCAGACTTACATCATAGTTCACATTTATATAGAATTCTAAGGCTTATTTTTTTTCATAAAGCAACAGAAAATTAACCTCTTCTGCTCCCTTTTAAATCATCTCTGGCCAGCTTTGTCTATTTTATTCTTGCCCTTGACTTTCCTTATCCCAGACTCCCTAATCCCTTGACCCTCCCAACTCCTAGCTAATATACTGCCATGGCAGGCTTTTAAAAGGTGCCTTTTTTTTTTCTTTAATTCCCTCACAACTATAAAAGTGTTCTGTCTGTCTCTGTCACAGATATACCCAGAGACATGTAAATCTAGACAAAGGGGCAAGTCAGAATTTTCAGCCTCCTGTGTTTTAATTGCTTAACGTTTTGACCTCAAGCAAATAAGGGTTTTCTTGCCTCTTGAAAAGAAAAAAATTGAAATCTCCTGGGGAAGGAAGGAAAGAAGTTAAAAGAACAGGGCTACTGTGTCCAGCTGGTAGGGAGATCTATTTTGTTTTTTTTCCCCTGAACCTGAAGAGGACTGCGAAGAAGGAGAGTTGAAGGTACTGGTCAACACTCCATAAAGCACAGAGGGGAAACTGAGCAGACAGTTTCCTCTCATCACCATGGATTGTAGATTCTGGGAAATATCCCAGCTCCACCTCATCCCCGCCCCAGTCCCCAAGGATTGTCGACTCTCTATACACATAAACACCCTTGATGCTGACTTGTAGTCAACTAAGTCTACTTACACTCTGAAACATGTGAGAGGAGAAGGGGGAAAGAAAACAAACCTTGCAGCTGGAAAGGAAAGAAGGAGTTCATTATGATAGGCCAGCTCCTAACCTGAGCTTCCCCTGTGAAAGGCACCTACCCCACACACACCTCAATCTCTCCGAAAGGTAATCACATACTATTCTAGCCACAGACACTTCCACAAAATGAGAAAACCAAAAGGAAATGTTTCAGGAGATCCTCAGTATCTCTAGGGCAATATTGGCTTGGATTATTATTTAAATTTACTGTATTCAGGACTGACAATCCACTTAGCACTGTATAGAATATAGGAAATTGCTAGCACTGCAGAGCTTTGGGGCACATTGCTATGGAAGAGTTTGATTTCTAAGTAAAATCATCTCACTTGGCCATGAATAGTGGTTATGTCTACCTGAACCTGAAGAAAAATATCAAGACAAGAAGAGGTGATCCAGGATGGCCCAAGTGTCAATCCCTGAGTAGGTACTGGTTTACACAGTTGTTTATGTGACAAAGAAGTGATGTTTTTTAAGTGAAATTATGTCACATGTTATGTTAACTAAGTATGAAGATAATAAACACCAAAAGCAAACAGTCCAGTACAAACAGGTAATAAATCATAATTCTTGTGGGAATCAGATCTCATTAGACTTGGAACAAAGAACATTCTTGCCCAAGCTGATGATTAGTACCGTATCCCCTTCTTCTTTTTCCTCCTTTAAAAAAAACACCTTAGGGCAAAGAGCCAAACTTCTTGAGTGCAATGTCATTTCATCTCTTATGCGGCATGCTTCAGCAAGTCTCCATCAGCTGTTATTTTTCAGGACAGCAGTGCTGACTCATATGTTAGTTTAGGTAAGGGGAGAGAGTGGCCATACCATTCATTTATTCGTAATAACGTTGGGCATGAGCCACAGTGTGGATGGCGGCCTTTAAAGTCTAATAAGACAGTGAATGATTGAGCCCAAGGAAGGTCAATGTCACTGGATTGAGGACTGGCCATGGAGTTAGGAAGACCTAGATTCAGATCCCTGCCTCAGACATATACAATGTGAGTGACCTTGCATACAGGTCATTTTAACCTCTCCCAGGCAAGCAACTCTAAGAGCTTACATTGGAGGTGAGTTGTCAATCTGCCTAGGTGGAAAAATTTTTCACAGCTCTAAACCAACAAAAAAAAGGAGGAGGGGGGTAAGGAAGAGTAAAAACTAGCAGTGAATTGCGTGAAGCATTCCTAGGTATTATTCAGTGTGGGAAGTAGCTCTCCTCACATTAGAAAATGTGGGGGTGACTAGGGGTATGTGTATTCCTGGGCATTCTACCAGATGTGGAGCAATCACTAACAAAAACTGCCAGGTATGGGTCACCGGTTTCTCTTTGCTCAGCTCTGGGTGGGAAGAGAGGAAGAAAGCCCAGGAAGGGAGAAGAGGAGAGTAGTTGTACCTCTAGAAATCGATAAATTTTTGCTCACCAAATATAGAGTAAATCCTACCTGGTATTTGTAAATATGTTTCTTCTGGGAACTTACATATTGAGAGCCCTTTTTTACATTGCATCATAAGATTTAGCAACAGATGGATCCTTAGAGTTCATTTAGTCCAATGCCATGTTTAACAGATAAGGAAAAATGCTCCCCTACCCTCCAAGAGGGAAAGGTGGCTTCTCCAGGGCAATAAGTGTCTAGTAGACACATAGAAGAATCAGCCTTCAAACCCAGGGCTTCTGAATGCCAACCTGACATTTTTTGTATTATACCACATGGCTTCTTCTTATGAACAGATAGGGAACAAGACTGGTGCCCACCCTTAGGTTTTAATGCACCTAAACTCAATATAAATTTATGAAGTGCCTCCTATGGGAGAGGTATTTAGTAGCAGAGGGTACTATGAAGATGACTAATAAACATTGTGCTTTTAAAAAAAAGTTATGTTTCAGGAAGCAAAATTTAACCAGTGACATAAATAAAGAGCTGTACTCAAATGTCACTGAAACTAGAGTAATAAGAACTAAACTGTCTCCAGTGTTTTTCCATTATAATCCCATTGTCATACAACAGACACCCCTCTCCTTCTCAGAAACTTTGGATGACTCCCTATCACCTCTAAGACAAAATGAAAATTCTACAGTCCAGTAGGCAGAGCTTGCCAGGTGTGACTCCCATCTACCATTCTGGCTTTATTTCAGATTACTTCCCTTCACCCACACAGGATGCACTGTAGCCAAATTCCATCACTGGCTATATCCCAAATATTCCCTCTACCAGCTTTCTCACAGTCTTCTCCACCTCTTACTCACCCAGACCCCCAGTCAGAATTCTTCTCTTTCTCCTGGTGCAGCCCTGAGAAGACTTCTTTGATCCCCTCAGTAGCTAGTACTCTCCCCACCTCACCCCCCAGACCTGGTATAACATAAGCTTCTTGAGGACAGGGAATATTTTAATTTTGTTTTTATAATCCCAACCTATCCTAATGTCTTTGCACATAGAAGATGCAAATAAATGTTTGGTAGATCAAGTGTATTTTTCCATCTGCAATATGCGGTACAGAAGAAACATCTGCCGTTTTTTTTTTTTTTAATTTAGGTCCAGACATATAATCTCATCAGTGTAAGGAACTCCCAGTGAGGAAATTCCTTCTACCGACCCAGACCTGCACCTGCTCCTCAACTTGCCATGAGCTCTCAGAAGTTAAGTGACTCTCTCAGGCTAATAGGACCAGCAGGACTTGAAGTCAGGTCTTTGAGACCTTTAAAAGTCCAACTCTGTATTCACGAAGCCCTCCCTCACTGAAATCCAAGTCAACTGCAAGTCATGTCATCATTTCCCTGATGTCATGGTCCTCTTCAAAAACGAAGGACAAACACAAATTGTATTCACTGTGCCTAAGTGCATCTCACATTTTTAGAGAGGATCACCTGGAAGAGACTTTTAGAAATCATCTACTCCAAACCCTTTACTTTACAGGTGAGGAAACTGAGGCCCTGCCCAAGGTCATGAGGGTTAGTATCAAAGGCAGAATTAAATACCTGCAAGTGAAATGGTTCTGAATAAGCCAGGAGAGATCTTTATATCTATATAAATGAAAAATGCCAGACCCCCAGACTTTCCCAATGTTGCTTTGGACCACCTTCATGGTGACTTCGACGAACACAGGGCAACACAATTTATTATAAGACAAAATGCTAATACGTATTTCCTCCACTTACCCAAAGATTCAATAATGTTACAGCTGACTCCACTATTTCATCCTGCCACCTCTCTAAAGCCCCCCAAGAATGTAAGGTCAAGAAAAAATTGCTTATGGAGAAGCCCAAGCCTGAATGTTCAACACAGCAATTCATTACACCTAATTAGACTCATGACTTTGGCTAGGGATGATTAGTAAAAACAAAAGAAAACAACAAAAAAAATGTGGACTGGAAAAAAATGCAAAAATAAGGCTGACACTTTCCTTCTGTAGTTAGCCTAGACCTTGAAAGTCCAGTTGTAAAATGTTTATCCTAGTAGCTTTAATACTCTTTCCTAGATTAACTTAACTCCTTCGTGTGGCTCGAAAATACTGATCATTTCTTGCATTCTTTGAAGCATTAAACCTGTGTCTACTTGCACAATCCGTATGTATTTTGTAAGCTCTAGGAGTAAAACACTCATTGGACCCTAAATCCTCTTTCAAAGGCCTTCCCCATCTATAATTTTGTTACTGAAACACTAGCCAGCCTGTCTCTGGTAAGGTGGGAATTCTATGAAAATGACAAATAGAAATGAGAAACCAAACATTCCCCCTGGACATTTCTACCTGACTCCAGGAAAATAGCATCCTTAGTACTAATACCAACCCTGTCTTGAGGGCAAATCTTCTTCCTCCTCCGATGAAGATAATCCAAAAAATGCTGAACCCCATCCTGAGCAAGACTCCTACCTCCTTAAAAATGATAGCAAATCAGATTATTTTAATATGTAGAGACCAAACTGTCAGAAAAGCCTGCCAGGGTCATACTGGAAGGCTGAAGTTTATAAGATTTATGCACTGTTGTTCAGTCATTTCCGACTCTTCCTGACCCCTGTTGGGATTTTCTTGGCAAAGATGCTAGAACAGTTTGCTATTTCCTTCTCTAGGGTCCCCCATTTTATAGATGAGGAAACTGAGACAAATGAGGTTAAGTGATTTGCCCACAGTAACACAGCCAGCAAATGTCAGAGGCCAGATCTGAACTCAGGAAGATGAGTCTTCCTAATTCCAGGATTCGCACTCTGTCTACTACACCACGTAGCTGCCCAGATTTGCACATCTTCCTTCAAACCCAATAGCTGATTTGGAATGCCACAGGCTTATTTCAAGGCTAAGTTTTATGATCCACCATTTCAAGTACATGGAAAGTCTATGACCAGATTTTAAAATTAAATACATACAGAAAATTTAAAGATCTTCCAAGAATATAGTGGCTTCTTTTTGAATTTTACTAATTATACTTTCAAAAGCCAGCTTTAATTACCTATGGAAACTCCTGGAAATGTTCAGGCTTTATTTTTATTGAGGCAGAGGTGGTTAATTGGGAAATATCTTTGGCTGAATTTTGGAATGCAAAGTTGTCAGGAAGCTGGTTCCCTCTCTGTCAATAGACTGATTGATCCAAGGCTAACTACGAAGTGTTCTTACTAAGGAGAAGGGCCTGGGACAGAGCAAATAGGCCTAGGATATTTGTAGGGTGAATTTCAAATACCATTTAATTGTCACAGGGACAGCTGAACTACTTTACTGAAAAGATGAAAGAAAAAAAAGCTGACACACTGAAGCTTAACAATCTAGCTACACTCAACAGTAGAAATGGTTCTAGAATTAACCAGATTCCTTGTCAGCACCAATAACCATGATTAATATCTATTTCCTGCTGCTCAAGGAGGAGCTGTGAATTGTTCCTGCCTCATATTCCTCAGAAAGTAATGCCAGGGCTGGCCCTGAAATTGGAGGACACACTTGTGACAGCAAAACCGTATGTGGCTTTTTAGTTTGAGCCACATGGGTGGCTTATGGATGAGAAGGAGGCTGGGATGGGGGAGGGGCTGTGGGGGGAAGATTGGTATTTAATGTTATTTCAAAAGCTTTCCGATACTGATTCCATTGTACAGATCACAAAGGGTTCAGCCCCCTCACATCTCTAATCATTGGCATTTTTGCAAGTTAGGACACGGAAACATCTTGGAAGAAATGTTAAATAGATCTCTGTCACCTATTGACTTGTGTCTGAACCATTTCTGCAGCCTGTACAGGTCTTATGTTTTGGTGCACAGTGAAGATCGCCTAATTATATCTTCATAGTCCTTTGATTTTAATAGGAGGGTGGGATGTTGGCAGTACCATGGACTAGGGAATGACTACAGGGCAAGGAGGAAGGCTGGTATGTCCTAGAAAGTTCCCAGGTATGTTCCTGACTGGAAGAGGTTGAGAAACCCTGGTGTACACCCATCTGTTAATCCTAAAGCCAACAGAGCTTCTGGATTCACAGATTACAGAATGAAGTAGTAATATAGATGTTACAAAGCTATTTAAAAAAACCATAATAAAAACACTCTGGATGTATATAGTCCTTTCTTCCAAGCAGTTCAAAGTGATTCTAAATGCTATCTGACCTTGAATTCCAAAGCCAGTTTACTATGAACCTAGAGGGGATAGTACTCTGTAAATTTGCATATGAGAAAAGGTAATTGTAGTATTTATCTCTCCTGAGAAGTAGAGAACTTCCTTCTTCCTTGGTGCTTCCAAACCATACCATATTCCCAACTTCCTCCCAGAGTATGCTTACTTCACTCTGTGCTTGGAAATTTTCCTGGCACCAAGCTATCAGAAGTTGCAGGAGACAGTGCCAGGGGATAATGACTTTACATAAAAAAGCCAGTGACTTTCTCTTCAAATCCAGCTTATCCCAGATTCAGGCAGAGAATCAGAACCCCCCGGAATTTCAATGGCAATAAGCCAATATCTTGACATCAAAAGGATGTTTGAAAAGAAGACAAACCAAGTGCAGAAAATGAATATCATTGATTAATATTATATAGGGCACCAATAATGGGTGATAGCCTACTTGGTTACATACACTCAAAATGACTAACTTCTATTTGTGTATGCCAATTTTGTGCATGCCAATGTTTTTTTTTTTTCCTCTGTAGGACAGTAGTCCTATGTAGAAAAAAAAATGCCCAAATCACTGTCCTTGACCAACATGTTCCTCATAAGAAGCTGACATTTAACTCTTGACTATTTTGCTCTGATTACATCATTCAGAATAAACACTGATATACTTGATTTGGCTAAAGGCCACCAATGGCCCTCACTCAAGCACCAGTTATCAAGGGTTGACCTAGACAGGTTAGAGATTACAGAATCTACTATGTCTTCAAATACCTGGAGCGTGGCAGTAACGGTCCTTTCAAAAACACTTTGGCTACCTGCCCATGACTTCTCTGGACAAACAAGGCCATCACCAGAGAATGACCCAACACAGGCACCTCTACTGAACCTTACACTTAACAGTAGGGTCATCACAGACACAGATGCATACAAAGGACAGCAGAGCTAGAAGGTGCCTCAAAATTTGTTGAGTCTCACATTTCACAGAATTTAGAGCCAGAATAGAATTTGGAGAACCTTGACCTCCCACCTCAAAACCCCCAGTGCTAGTCCCTTCTCTCTAAAATTACCTCCTTCCTACTCTATATAGATCTTGCTTGTACATAGTTATTAGTATATTCTCTCCACCATTGAAATGGGAGCTCAGTAAGAGAAAAGACCACGGTTTTGCCTTCTCAGTTTATCTAGTACTTAGTAGTTCCTGGCATATAACAAGGGCTTAATAAATGCTTGTTGACTGACAAATCACATTAAACAAACATGAGATATCCAGGTACTCATGCTTTGAGTTTGATGCTTCTGCTTCAATTTCTGGTGCCCAAGAGCAAACTAATACTATGACTTTTGCCTTTTTCTTGTGTTTATTTCCTAGGAATTACATGCCCTCAAACTCTGGCTTTTCTATCAGAATGGGGAAGCCTTTTACTGCTTCTCCTGAGCTCACAGTTCCTGTGTTTTCGTGGATGTCCCATGCAAGGCCAGCTAGGAAAGATTTCATCTTCACAAAAGTCCCAAGCTCAAGGTTATAGCCTCAAGTATATACTGCTACACTATGGGAATTAATTTCAGTTAAAAAAAAAAAAGCTGTGTCAATACTTTTCCATCTAGACAGGAGGGAGAGAGGTTGAGTCATTCAGGTTTTTTGGGGGGGCGGGGGGGGGGGGGGGAGTGATCCCAGCTACTGCTAAAGAAATCTTAGCTATCATCAGTGAGGTTTACTATGTCCCAGTCATCAGGAATCTGGGGTCTAGGATGATAGTGGTTTAGGCTTCTGTTCAGTGCCTACAACAGAATGTACACTGTTGCTGGACACCTGTCCCTTCTATGGCTTCATCCCATGATCACCATCAGTCTCTTACTCATTTCCTGCACCATTTAATTTAAACAGAGCAAGAGACCTGTAACTAAGGGATGGTCAATCAGGACTTTGTGCTAGGGTCTTAAACTTAGCCTTTAGGCTATCATCAGTCCTTCAGTAACACAGAAACAAGTGAGGTTGATACCTAGTTAGCAAAAATTAATTAAAATAGAAAGCTACCACAAGGCTTTCTTAACCTACCTCTCATCACCTAACTATTGTACTTCAGGTAAGATACTCCCCAACCCAATATCCCACCCCTATGTGGCCTCTCCAGTAGCCTGAGGTCTCTACTACCTCCTCCCACATACTATCAACTTAATTGAAGGCATATTTTATGCTATTTGGCCTAGGCACAAAATCTCTTCACTATAGCTCTGCAAGTACTAGCTAGTCCAACAGGTCCACAACACCTATCTACTGATCAATAGATATCTGTATCTATAGAATAGATCTCTCTCTCTCTCTGTCTCTCTGTCTCTCTCTCTCTCCGATATGCACGTCTTATTTTCTTCTACTAGACCCTAAATCCTAATTTCCTTAATTGAATTTTTCTCAACATGAACAGCCCACAATACCTACAACACAGCAAATGCCTAAGAAATGTTTGTTGAATCACTGGATGTTTATTTTAAAAAAGACTATAAAAATGCAAAACATTTTTTTTTGTCAATCTGTGAGCAGCCCATTGATTTCCGAATTATGGGCATATGAATGCAGAGCATTTTTTAGTATGAAACCAGCATTTATCACCACCCTGTTATAGCACTGGATATGTCATAAATTTAAATACTGTAATTGAAGTTGAATTTTCTACGGGTTTATTTACCAGATCAAAGAGTGACTTCAACTTTCAGCACTCATTCTATTTGCCAGCATAAACTCATGGCTTTAGCCGAGTGCCAAGAAAAAAAAAAATTAATCATCTGAGTTCTGTGAATTCTGGCAAGTTACTCTTTTTTTTTTCCTTCTTAAGAAAGAATAAGCTTCAAGTTTGTTTCCTTTTTTTCCTGAAAAACCCAGCTGATTGTAACATTAGCAAGTGTAAGGTTTCTAGTAACTAATGAAAGGGCTTTAGGCCATCCCTTAATCATTCTAGAGAAGGGACATAAGGTCCAATGTATCAGTAAGCCCTCTTAACACATCACTGACATAGAATGCAATTCATTTCTACACAAGGGACATTTTCAGTCATGCACCTCCCTAGCCCAGAATATATTGACAATGATTAACGTGTCCAAAAAAAACCTTTCACACAAAAATAATGCATGAATAAGTTATTGGTATTGTTGAATCCCTAGGGATTTTTTGATTTTTGTGCCTTTGAAATATAAAACTGCATTGCATCATCCCTCAGCTTCCTTCAGCCTACTCATCTCCGTCTATGATAGTGTTTTCAATCTTACAGGGATGTAGTGAGTACCTACCCGGGGACTAGCACTCCAGAAGGGGGTGCAGAAAGGACTCTGAGGGGGTGCATGTAAAAGGTAAGAGGTGTGAACATAAAAAAGATGAGTTATTTTAAAATGAACTATCATAGTTTATATACCCTAAGGAATACATCCTCTTTAAAGCAGCTACGTTGGGAGGTGATATCATGCTTATTACTCAAAATATTGTTGCTGAATTTTGGTGGATCTCCTCTTTTGGGATTGCCTTCGGAACTTGAGACACTGTTCTTCTGAATAGATCCAATGGTGGAAAATCTTCCCCGCCTAGGTAGGAGTAGACCTGAGTTTTGGAAATATTTTTAAAAAATCATTTAAATCCAAGCCTGGTGATTAAGTTAGACAAGCAAACTAAACAACGCCATTAGGGAGAGGAAAAAAAAATAAACAAATATGTTGTGACTTTAAATCAATCAGCCAACAAGCTTCTATCATCCTAAGGCACTGAGGATTCTAATACAAACAGTACTATGAACTATTCTCAAGGAGCTTACATTATCAATCACCAAGCATGTATTAAGCACCTACTGTATGGCAGGAGACACACACACAAAAAAAGAATTTATATTTTATTGTGGGAGACAGGATTTATATGAATAACCATACACAATATACAGACAAGGTTAAGTTTAGGGGGAGGGTGGAAGGGGCCAATAACTAAAGGCTTCATATAGAAGGTGGCATTGATTCACTCTGAAATAGATTTTAAAATGTGTGTATGTCTTGTAAGCTTGCTCTGAAGGCCATTCCTTTGAAGGACAACACTCGGTGTTTCCTCCTCTTTGAAATTTTCCCAATGTGAATAGTTAGGTCCATCTCTTTCCCAATGTGGTAGATTTCACCAAGGAACCTTTCTAGTGTTCTAGGATTGAGTGCAACAATGTGTGAGCATTCAGAGAGCACTGCCATGAAGATCATTTGGTTCGGACTTTGCACAGGGGAAATCCAGAGATACTGATTGTCAGATACCTTCAGTGAGAATATGTCTCCTTGGTTTATCCCTAATTGACGTCAGTACTCAACAGATCATTCAACAAAGTGATCTCCACAATCCAATCTGAAAAACTTTTGTATAATTTTAATATAAACCTAAGAAATACCTTCTTGTGAAGATCCTTCAAAGCTAGATTCTATTTTGAGTCATTTTTTTTTTAATTAGTAAACCCATAGATAACTCCCCCCAGTAAACCTTATTCTCTCTTTCTGTCAGTTGTACGATCACAAAGATATGGGTCTACTGTAAATCCAATATCTGAATATCACCTATGAGAGCCTGCCTGTTCTTGTGTTTTCACAAAAGATACTTATTATATATGCATCGGCCATTCTCATAAACATTTTAAAGAGCTGAGAATTCATGGATCAGTAGTTATTTATAAAGCCATTTTGATCAATTTTTTCCATTTTCTTTTCCTAGATAACAGCATGGCCTATAATCTTTTCCATTCCTTAGGAAACTCCATGAATATCCTTACAAGTATGTCAAGTACAGCACAGGGCAGGCCCACCTGCTCAGCCAGACTTCATTTTCCGAAATGACCTCACTACCTCCTCATGTTACATTATCAAGTAACCAGGTAATGGAGTTCAAATGTGGTTGTTACAGGACTATTGTAGATGAAAATAGAGCATCGTAGACAACCCATTCTGTTTCCTGGGTATTTTTTGGTTCTTCCATCTTGTTTCAACTACAAATGCTTTGGGGTTGACCAAGCTTAGCTGCATCTCAGCCCAAACTTTCCTCAGACTTGATTTTCTTCTCTCCTGGCTCTTCACGGCTTTGTTATATGGCCATACTTAAAGTCTTTTCTGTGATCCTTTGCACATTTTTCACAGTCAATAGCTTGTTCCAAATATGCAGGCGATAATAGCCTATGGTGTGTTCCCATGTATGTTTTTCTTCTAATTTATCATTTATTTTGACTTTAGCTCTAACCAATCAATGGATCTGAATGCCCACAAATGGCTTATTCTGAAATCACTGCTATGTAAGCAACCAATCATTTCCTTTTCATTAAGACATAGTCCATTTCATTTTCTCCTTCCTTCAGAGTTGGCCACATCCAGCACCTACTCTCTTCTTGAAGAAAATATATTAATATGTTAGTATAAGGCTTATGATTAATTTGCATCATTCTGCCCACTTTCATTTCTGGACCTCTACCATATTTTCCAACATCAATTTTACTGTCATATATTCTAACCAATTCCCCACGGAAGTCATCAAATATTAGGGGATATGTTACCTAGGGTTGCAGGACACTTAAGGAGGATTGGTAGATTCAGCCATTATATAGGGCATCCCAAAAGTCTTAGTGCAGTTTTAAGCTTTAAGAGTTTAAAATTGCTCTGCAACTTTTGGGACACTCTGCATGTGCCACGGTATTCAGAATAATGTTATCCACAGAGTAACAAATAGCTCCAAATACAATTATGGGAAGAATTTATCACTGAATTTCAGAGTTGGAAGGGATCTTGAGTGTTATGTTGTCTAGTGTCCCATTGACTGAACAAAGTTCCTCTCCAGCACTGAAAGTTCCCCTCCTCCGTTTCAACATCTCCAATGAAAGGCAGAGTTTGAAAGGTTAAGTCCATACGTTTCTTTAGAATAGGGACCTAATTCATTAATGAGCTTCTGTTGTCACTGTTGTTAGCTCAGCTGCATTTCTCAAGAAATGGCCACAGACACCTTTGCTCAACATGGGGCTGTCTCTATATGGGACCAGAAGCACAGCAGGTGTTACTAATTGTTATTCAGGACTAAAGCAAGAGTATGACTTAGTCATGCAAACAGGTGATAAGTCCACACTAATTAGAGCAAAGGATTGAGCAAGAGGCTGATCAGAAAGACAAGAGAGGGGGGGAAAGAAAAAGAAGAAGAAAGGCAAGAGAGAAATCCAAACTGAGGTATAACCACCAGGATTGGGGTAAGAAAAGTCATAGACAGAAACCTATGGGAAGAGTTTGTGAGCTGTGGTTAAAAACTAGAGAAAATGAGAAGGTGAGAGATCAAGGGAAGACAAAGGTCATGTGCAACATCCCAAATTTCTGCCACTCAGTTGGAGGCTTTCTGGAAGCCTTGCTGTAGTGAAGTCCACAATGCTGATGAAGATGAGAAGATGCCTGGATTCACTGGAGATATGTCTTCCACTGGCGCATCTCTGTCCACGGGTAGATGGGGAGGGATAGGTGGAGATCCCAGGAACGAGGTCTTATAGTCCAACTTCCCCTCTCCACCCACCCCACCCCCTGCCCTAGGGCTGGAAACCAGTTTCCCTGTAATGGAGTATTCCCCTGGGAAGATTTTTTTTTTTTTTGCTTTGTCCCACCTTAATCAGTCAAACTTCTGTTCACAGATCCCTAATCCTGTTCTTTTTGATGACATAAATAAATCTAATCATGACAGCCCTTCAAGTATTCAAAACAAGCTATCATGTCACTCCCCTAAGCCTTTTCCACTCAAGGGCAAACACTACCAGGTCCCTGAACCATTTCTGGGGCCATGAATTCCAGATCCCTGGCCATCTTGGTTGTCGCCCTTTAGGAACAGATTGGTTTGTCAATGTCTTCTTAAATGTGTCATCCAGAATTGACAGAATGATAATATATTTTCCAAATATGGTCACAGGACAGGAAGTTGGAAAAGACCTAAGAGGTCATCTAGTCCAACTGTTTCGTTTTAGACATGAGGAAACTGAGACTGAGGCATAAAATGACTTTCCTAAGGAAACACAGACAGCAAATAGAAAGTCAAGATAAGAGCCCAGGTCCTGAACCTTTAATCCAGGGCTCATTTCTCTAGGCCATGCCTATGTCATGGAATAATTTAGTAATACTGTTTTCCTTTTATCTAGAACATTATACTTCTATTAATGCAGCCTAAGATTCCACTTGCTTGGGTTTTTACTTTTGGTTTTTTGTTTTGTTTTTTTTTTATAGCTTGTGTACTTCAAAGTTGTATGCAACTTTAATTGTATAGTTTAATACAACATATTATGTTTGTGGTCAACTAAAACCCCAGGGCCACAAAGTCATATTCATCAGAGGCAGAACTTGAATCCAGTTGTTTCTGACTCTAAAACCGGTTGTCTATTCATGGTGCTATACTGCCTGTCAAGTCCAACCACAGGACTTAACTTTAATTCCTATTAAATTTTATCTTCTTAAATAATCTATGGATAGCCCAAGTACTACACTGACAACTACTAAATGTTAAACAAATAAACAAGCAAATAGATATATAGGTACTGTAGATAGATAAATGAACAAATAAGTAAAGAAATGAACAAATAGATGAGTAAATGAACAAATACATAGATGAATAAATAAATTAAATAAAGATATAGATAAATAGATAAATGAAAGAAAGGAAGGAAAGAAGAGAAGGAGGGGAAGGAAAGAGGGAGGGAGGGAGGGAGGGAAGGAAGGAAGGAAGGAAGGAAGGAAGGAAGGAAGGAAGGAAGGAAGGAAGAAAAAAGAGGTAAGGCCTCCAAAACATCCGATGCATCCAATTTTCCACTTTGGAGTCACAAAGGGTTGGACACAACTGAAACAACAAGAAAACAACAACAAGCACAACAGAGCATACCAAGTTTGCCACAGTTACCTGAGCATTGAGGCTGCTCACACAAAAGACAATATCTTTAAATGTGAAATACTGCATTGAGGAGAAAGGTGACACCTATCACTACGTGGTTTCAAAGCCCAGTTCTTCCATATGCCACCTGTGTGATGTTGAGCAAGCCTCTAACCTCTGTGCCTTCATTGCCTCATCTATAGAATAAGGGGGCTGAGGTAGACGACCTTTGAGGTCTCTTAGAGCATGACATCTACGATCCTATGATCCCTTATAAGCTATAAACTATCCATATTCATAGACACATATTAACATTCTTTACACATTAACTTTGCTCAAAAATCTTGAACTGCTTAAGTAGGGAGAAGAACATATTGGCTAAAAAACATTTGGGAGAAGAATGAATACCTTTGAAGTTCTCAATATAAGCATAGACTTTTTTGTTTGTTTTGGTTTGGTTTTCATGTTCCTGAGGGGTGAGGCACAGGAAGAAGGATGTCCTCTGACTGAGGAAATCTAGCCTTTTGCATTTTGCAACTTTCCCCAAATTCTCTAAGGACAACATCCCTCAAATAGCTTTTTCCTTCACTCCCAATCCCCCAGCCAATGAGGATTTTCTAGCTTGTGCCAACATGAATCAGAAATCCCAGCTGAGAGGGAGCTTGCTACCTTAGAAGAGTGTTACAGTTGGAATTGGGATGGCCTAAGTCCTAAAGCCACCTTGGGCACTCTCTTAGCTGTGTGACCCTGAACGAGTATTTCCATCCTTCTGTAAAAAGGGATAATAACAGGCCCTACCTCCTAGGGTTGTCAGGAAGAGCAAAAGAGAGAATATAGGCAAAGTCTTTTATAAACCTTAAAGTTCTACATAAATTTCACTTATTATTATTAACTCAAATTGAAAGAGGTAAGGAAAGAGTAGCCAAAGGTATTCCCTGTTTTAGCCCTCATCCTTGGAAAGAAGAAAATGTTCAACTCATAACAATATGGAAGATACAATTATAAAGAGAAAAAGGGAAAGATTTTTAAAATTCATATCCTAGAACTAGCTAACTACAATTCAACTCTTCAAATTAAAATCCAGTGGTGGAGGAGTGAACCATGAGGTCCCCATGTGGAATTTCAGCACAAGCACCAAGATGACCCAATGTAAAAGTGTTAGGCCTCTCCAACCATGATCCAGTGATTTTTAAGGTCACTCGACACCTGATTACATGATCATCCACATCCCAGTAGGAAGGAAAGCTAGCAAACACTACTGGGATCTGAACCTGTGGTTCCAGTATGTGTAGGTATTAAAACCTGATGTTTAGTCAATGAAGTCATTTCCTCTCCCAGTCTGTGAACCTATGAAGGCATTATTAAAATTTTTTTGAAATGGAAAACAAGAGGAACTACTTATATGAAAGATTATTGCAACAAACAGCATCTTTCAAAAGACAGCTTTTCATTAAGTTTTTAAAAATAATATCTCACTTAGATAGTGGAGGCAGGGGGGAAACCTTAGTGGCAGAAGGAGAAACAATAGCTCCTATCGAGCTTTAAAAAGATCACCCTTTTACCAGGGATTGCGGGCAGCTGGAGCAGGTAATATAGCCCACCAAGAGGAACCTTGTTTAAACAAGCTTGAACAATTGATTAATTTTTAGAATGGAAAAGAAGGCTTTGTTGGCATAACCTTGAATGGTATAAATCAAGACGGAGAAGCTTTCTCACACACAGGTGCTAATGACTGCTGCATCCACTGTGGAGGTTCATTTCATTAATTGGCTTTGTATGAAAGCTAGCAAATATTGCCCACTTAGGGGTATGATTTTTGCTCTTGACAATCCCCATCTATCTTTTTTTGTGGGCTTTACTGCCTAGGATGTGTGTAATAATATCATAACTCAAAATCGATGCACTTTTGATACCCTCTATTCCTTTTAAGTGGTTTCAAACCACATCTCTACAATACAAAAGGTAGAGGTTTTCATAGAGTAGCCACTATATTTATAAGATTATTAGATGGACTCATCTGTACATCCAAAAAGCAGCATGCAAATACTAAAAAGATAATAATGTTGGGGTTCCCTGGGACAATTCTTTTTTTTTTAATTTTGGAGACTCAGATGTAGAGAAACATTTTTGTTTAAAGATCTGTTGTTCTCTCTTCAGATCCATAAAAAAAAGATGTAATTGAGAAAAGTGTAATTTTGTACACCAGCTTTACAAAGAGGTATGGAATAAAGTGAATATTCAGAGGACTAAGAATCTAAGTCTACACAAGATCACATCTACACAGAGAAGTATATTGTGTTTTGGAGTCCTTGACATATTACAAACTTGTGAGGAAAACATTTTGACCCCCCCAAATACAGTCCCATTCTGAGATTCCCCAGAACCAATTTATAGGAAACTAATCTCAAATATGAATACAAATACCCTTGAATATCTTCAGAGAATACTGAGGTTCAAAGAAAATCCTGAGCTCATAAAAACATTTCTACAGACAAGAGGTTTAGCTGAGACTCTGCAGTAAATGAGCTTTAACTCATTCTAACACCCTTGGAGAGGGATAGAAATGGAGTGGAGGGTGGCGGGAAGAGTGTGAAAGAGCTGGATCTCAGAACATCTCTCCAAGGGTCTTCCAAGGTTGTTGGAGATAGATGGAGGAACTTTTAGTGCCTGTAGTCCTTTTTGGAATGGCCCCATCTTTCTTCATTTAAGTCAAAAGGTACAGGGAAGGAAATGTTCGATAAATTCACGCTATGGGGCAGTTAGAGAGACTCCCATCATCCTATGAATTAAGAGTGGTCTTTTCCTCTGTTGTCTCAATAGAAAACAGTAACATAATTCTTCCCTATCCAGCTATCAGATTGAGGGAGAAGGCCAAAACCACAAAGGACCACAAACCTTACCACCAGAAGATACTTCTTAGGTCATTTGATCCAACTTACACTTGATTAAGAACACCGTTAACAACTGGTCAAGTAGCCTTTGGTTGGATAACAGTACAAGATGTTTCCCTGGCCTCTATCAGCAGTCTCTAAGTTTTAGCATCCAGTCCCAGGATGTATTGCAAAGAGTCCCCAAATGCAAAAGTGAATTTGTAAACAAAGATGCTAGCTGTAACCCGAATAAATGTCTCATACATACATGTTTCTTTTTTTTCAAACATACGTGAATTTTGTTGTAACCAATAAAATACAGCCTTTTCAAAGAATGACAATTCAGACTAGCTTCTCTTCCTTACATATTTTCTCATTTAGTTGCACTAATAATAAACCATTTTGGAGTACAAAAAACATTTAAACATTAACAAAAGAGTCTTAATAACTGGAAAGCTTGGGAACCACTATTCATTGGATCACGAATGTCGAGCTGGAAGGGAACTTAGAGGTCAAATAATCCAACTCCTCTAACAGAGTGAGGTGAGACCCAGAAAGTTTAGGTGACCCTCACAGTCGAACAGATTTGGGCAGTTGCAATTTGGATGCAGGTCATCCAATTCCGAGGCAAGTAACCTTTCTACTGTGCCTCTGTGTTCCTTTCATGAGATAATCTAAATGAGTACGGAAAAACACTTTTGCAGGGAATCCCTCCTTGGGATATAATGTACCACGTTACAGGAATTGTTTCATTGTAGGAACCAGTCGATGTAGTAAGATTACCATCTGAGGAAACTATATGCAATTAATTATCTTCTGACTTTTTTAATCCTTTATGATACAGAAAAATTCTAAACTGTTAAAAAAAAAAAGGTAAAATGCTTCAGGGCTATTGATAGCCATATCTTCTTTTGGAAAATTATTTCAGAATACATTCCGGGTGAATAGTCATAAGATGATAGATGTAAAATTAGCAGGCATCTTTGAGGCCAAGGAAGACAAACCCTGCCCCTCTCATTTTACAAATGAGGAAACTGAGGCAAACAAAGGTTAAGTGACTTTCTCAGAATCCCACAACTAGAGTCTGAGGTGGAGTTTGAACCCCAGGTCTAGGTTTTGGGATTCTTAGAAATGTATCTTCTTATTTGGATAATAGGTTCTAGAACTGGAAGAGTCTTTGGAGATCAACTAATCCAGCTCCTTTATTTTATAGGTGAGGAAAGTAAAGCGCAGAGAGGGGAGGGGGCTTTCTTTAGGTCATACAAGTAGAAAAGGGTGGAATTCTCTGAGTCTGAATCCAGCAAAAGAAATCGAGCTCTCTCCTAAACCTCTATGGATTTCGTGGTCAGCGTTTGAGGACTCAGAAAAGGTAGTTAGCTAGTCTGCCCTGCCCATAGGAATGTGAGATGATTCTCTATCGCTGACTGGAGACAGCCTTCAAAGCCCACAACCCTGTTATTTAGCAAAGTCCAAGAACAATCTGTCATCCCTCCCTGCTAAGATAGAGTCAAATAAATAGTAATTGCTTAGGAACCCTCTCTAACAGAAGTCCCCTCCCCCAAAGAGTTACATAGCCATAATTCTCTTTGCAAAGACCTCTGTGAAAAATACAAGATGCTGTTTACATAAGGGTAAAATTCAGGCATTTGAAATTCTTGGCTGAATAATCAGAACAAAGGAAAATAAAAGCCAAGTTCACAAAGAGTGGCTGAAAGCACCTATCTCCAAGCTTATCAGTCGCTAAGTTTTTATACCTCATATAAGCTCCCAGGGTGCAATCCTTCTCTATCTCCCCCTACACACACACACACACACACACACACACACACACACACACACACACACTCACACACACACAGTCAAATCAGGCACCTTTTATAAAAGTAACATATTTCCTCCTATCAGTATTGATCCAGAGCCTTACTGGATTATTTTTTTTTCCATAAAAGTTGTGAATGTCCACAATTCCTTCCTTCCCAATCTAAGGCAACTTTTTCCATCCTCTTCTGTTCATGCGTACCAAGAGAAAGAAAAGGACTGGATTTAAGAAACTCCGAGGTATCTTGTGAATCAATCCTTCCTTGTCAGACCCAGAAGAGAAAAGGGTATAGATGGTATAAACTGCTTCCCTCACACGGTCGGTGCTTAGTTTACTTTGCACGCAGACTATGGCACCCTCAAGGACGTGACTCAATTGGGGGAGGGCTAAACCATTAGTATTACCTCCCCTTACATATTACCTTCCCACTATGTACCATTAATAGTGATATTTTTAAAATCGTATTCATATAGTGCTCTAAAGTTTTTAATGTGGTTTCTTCTTGTAGGGTAAGGATAAGAAGAAAGCAATTTTAAAAAGAAGGAAACTGAGGCAGAGAGAGGAAGTGATTTGCCCATGGTCACATAGCTAGTGAGCATCAGAGGCAGAATTTGGACCAATGCTTCTTGCTCTTTCTGTTAGCTGTCTACCCTCTGAGTCAATGGCCAAGTGGCAGGTACTGGAATAATGGGAGAAGGGGGTTACATAGTTGAGCTTGAGTCCATTTCCAATTTCTACCCTTACCACCTTCTATATCTGTCACTCACTCAGCTACATCATTTGTACATGTGTCAGCAGTGACCTTTGTTTTATGATGTACCATAATAAATGGAGTAAATATGCCATATGAGGACTTACCATGTGCATGATCATGGGCAAATCTCTTAACATTTCTGGACCTAATTTTCAACTGGGGTAGGGGCTGTACACAGGAGAGGGGGGATATACAGTGGGGAGACTAGACAACCTCCAAGGTCCCTATAAGTTCTCATTCTATGATCCTCTAAGTAATAATAGGAAATTCTATTTCTTTCCCTCTTTAAGTCATACAGTCATACAGGGGAAGAGAACAAATACTTGAAAATAGTCATTGCAGAGTTGCTATAGCAGTATTTCATTCAGGTGCCCTTTCCCACCTGACCAATTATCTGTTCTACCTGTCATTGTAAGGATAAGAAAAATAAGTCCCAGAGAGGGCAGGTGGTATGGAGGCAGGATTATGATCCTGTGAACTTTTCTAAGTCTCAGTGTTCTAATTTGCCATATGAAGAGGGTGGCTTTCATGATCACTAGAGTCTCTTCTAAATCCTATGATCCTATGAAGGGATGACTAATCCAAGGTCACAGAGCTGGTCAGTGGAAAAACCAGGAAATGAAACAGGTCCATCCACAATTAAGTACCCTGGAATCCCACACTGGGTCATCAGAATGCCCAAGAACAAAACAAAACAATACGCTTCAGTGAGGCTCTGCCTAAGCTTCCTCTTCCAATGAAATGTAGCTTTTTATAAGAGGATCTTAAATATTTTCTCAGCTAGAGTCTCATTAACAGATGACCTTCTGATTAATGAGTAACCCAACTGTGCCCAAAGATTAACTCTGATTTAAGTTAACTTTGCTTGAGCCTGAATGCTCATGAGCTACATGAGTAAAGGGAAAATCCAGTAACGTGAGTATAGAGGGGAAGTAAATCGAATCCTTGTTTTGACTCAATGAAGGCAGCAAGCTTGGGAATCATCCAGATCAAGTGAAATGTATCTACTGTTGGATTTAAGGGATTGATGGGCTAAGTCATTTGAATTATTTTAAAAGCTCAATGGGATTGAATTTTTCAATAATTATCCATATGAGAAGTGAACAAACTAGATTTCTTTGGAATGTTTCTTTTTAGGATACCTGCCTCCTAAAGCTTTAATTCTACTTGTACTTTTTCATAGCACTGCACTTTGCTCTCAGAAGAATAAAAATCTCAGGCAGCCCAAAGGGTAATTAAAAAGTATGTACAGTAGGTGTAGCTACATCAAATGACCAGCTATGACTTAGG
Organism: Trichosurus vulpecula; assembly: GCF_011100635.1. NCBI lineage: Eukaryota > Metazoa > Chordata > Mammalia > Diprotodontia > Phalangeridae > Trichosurus > Trichosurus vulpecula. Next base: position 278,329,024 of record NC_050576.1, on the reverse strand, counting down.
GGGGAAAATAGTATGAGATATCATCAGAGGAGTTTATGATCATAAATGGAAGTGGGCCAGGCATGCGGTGAGATTGAGGGACAAAGACAGGCATCCTGAGTGCTGAGCTGGTAGACATGAAATATCAAAAGGCCCAGAAGGCCTCTAGTGCCTTGGGTATTTGAGGAGGATTTATGGAAAAATATGAGCAAGAATTGTAGAAGATGAAAAGGCATGGATGGGTGGTGAGCAGTACCTAGAGAGAGAAAATCTACTCTACCAATGAGATCACAGACCCACAGACAGATCAAAAAAAAAAAAACCATGTCTTTCTCAAAAGAGACTTTTTCTTCTAGGAAAAGAGGAAAATGGGAATTTTAAAACTGAACAACAACTTTTCCCTCAGTGATACATAAACTTTTATCAGAATAAGTGAGTATATTTTTCTAACGGATGTATTTGCCTCACCTCGCCCTCCCCTCACATAACTATATGACCTTGGACAAATCCCTTTATTTCTCCAGGCCTCAATTTCCTCATCTATAAAATGAGAGAGGTGAACTAGAAAACCTGTCAAATCACTTCTACCTCTAAATCAATGATCTTAAGACCTGTGGCATTCAATCTTGGAGATGTACAACACCCATAAATGCTTAAGCAAAAGTAGAACCAGTTGAGTAAAATTGACCTTGAATACACTTTTATTCCACTTCAGTATGTTTTTGTTGTTTGTCCTTTGAAGGACCTAAGTTCCTAAGAAGACCAATGATATCACTGAGTATATACCTGTTATCTTAATGTAGCTCCCATGGCAGCCCCTGTCCCTAATGGACTCTGAGTCTCAGAGGATATATGCACCACAATGAGATCACCAAGGTCCAGGAACTGGTTTTCAGCTTTGCACATTCAGAAACTCCATTTTCTCATTCATACATGGGCAATCCGAGTTCTGAGGGTCTGAGTCACACTAGATAAACTCATGAGACTGAGTGATAAACTAGAATGTCAATTTCTTAATGTACACAGAGATTGACAACTTCCAAACAGGCATGAATGCTCCTACCAACTAGTAAGTATACCTCTTTCTATGATAAAATGATATTTTAAGATCAGGGGATGATGTGGTGAGTATAAAGTCCAAAGGAACTGGGAGGTCTGAAGAGACACTGTCATCAAGATATAATAGGGTAATGTATTTATTTCTACTGTTGTGATATATATGCACATATATGTACTGATATTCTTAGAGATGATATAGTCTATAAATCAGAACAACCTCTCCCTCTGAACAGTACCAGATGCATTGTCAAATTCTTATCCCCTATTTTTCCTTTTCAGTATCCCCTATTCAAAGTAAATGTCTTTATAACATTTTTAATGGCAAGTGCCATATGTTTACCAATATTACAAATTTATTTTATGTGATTACATTTTAATTTGGTACATTTCTTTTAGGGTAGCACTACAAGCCCCCTAATTGAGATTAAAAAAAAACACCTATATGGCATGAACAAGATGCTTTCAACATCAACTTTTAGTCACAGTGGATGGAGGGCTGGTTTCAGGACCAAGATAAATTGGTTCAAGACCAACCTTTGACATATATTGGCTGTGTGACCCTGGGCAAGTCAAACTTCTTGGTGCTTTAGGCAATTCTATAAGACTATGAGTTGGTGAAGGGGAGTTTCCTCATCAGAAACTACCCTATATCAAAGAAATTCCAAGTCTAGTTGTCCCCTAGCTTATCAGAGGATAACATTTTTCTAACCATTTTTCCTATAGCATACAAATACACTTTATCAGGTTCTGAAGCCCTCTACGCATTGATAACACATATTTCTCAAACACTAATGTTTTTCTTTAAAAATTATAAGAGTAACAACTAACAACCTTTCTGGTCATAGCTGAGGTGAAACCTGGTTTCGAAGATTTTCAAATGGGGGGTGGGGTTGAGGTGGATCTTAAGTGCAGTTTTTTTAAAGATATTTTACAAAGGAACACTGAATGAATAAATATTTCCAGCTGCACTACAGTAACAGCACCTTGTTAAGGAACATGGAGTAATGAAATCACAACTTCTACCATTAGTTAATTAGCACCTTTGCATCTTGTCTTAAGTGGGGGAAGCATTTTACTGTTAATTACATATAACTGCACTCAGTACATTCTAAGAAATCAGTAGCTGCTTATTTCTTCTTTTTTTTTCTCCTATAGCTAGGTTTATACACCCTTCCAAAAAAAAAAAACACCCACCTATAAAATATTCTTCTCTATGCACAGGGTAAGTGGTACAAAATTGAGTACTTGAACAATTAAAGAGAAGTTCAGGCTCTGAGTACCCTTGTATTGATCTCCTATTTCTCCCAACACTTTTCTTCTAATGCTCTCTATAATTACATGAAATGCTTGAGTTTTCCTGGAGCTGTCAATTTTCTTTGCATCTGTTTTCAAATGGCCATCCTAGACACAGTCTGGGCTCTAGATCAAGCTGTCAATGTTACCCACCCAGCAATCGACAATGCTCTTGAAACATACTGGCACATCAGTCAAAGGCCTCCTAGCTGGCTTCCAAGGGAGGAAGAAGGGTGGGGCCAGGGGAAGGTATTTATCCAATTCTTTTAACATGCTAATTTGCTTAGGGTTGTTTCTATCACAGCCAGGCTGGACACTCCAAAAGGAAACTGCTCTCAAAGTGCGGATATCTTTTTCAATCACAGAAAACACTTAAAACTGAAACAAATGAATTCAAGGACCAAGTTCATAGGCCAATATGGTTGATGCTTTTTTCCCCCAATGGGCCAAGCAGATACAGTATATTACAGTGTATTTAATATTCAAAAAGGCAAGGCTTATTAACACACCAAAAATAAAAAATCTGCAAAGGCAAGAACTCCAGAGGATTAAAAGACACTGTTAAGCAACCTCTAAACTACATTAAAACTAATAAAGATTAAGAAAAAAAACAAAAACAAACCCTATAACCTGGTGAAAGCTTGCATTGATCTTGTTTCAAGCCACCTGTTCTTCTTAGGATAAAAATTTAAGCTAGCTGTAATTAAACTGCTGTAATTCATTAACAGCATCGATACTGATGAATGCTTGAACCTTTCCTTAAAGTGTTGATAATGAGAAATAAAGCTGATTGTTCATTTAATTACACCTCTGATTGGAAACACACCATGAAAGCCAGACACACAAAAAAGTGACAGCAACATTATTAAAGTATCTTTGTCTCCTCCCTTTGTTATCTGCTTATTATTCCATCAATGAAACAGAAGGAACAGATATGACTACAAGACATAATTAAGTGTCTTAAGACTGGAGAGTGTATTACCATATTAAGTTTGCAAAATTAATTCATCAAAAGCAATGATTTGCTCACAGCTTTTGGGTCATACATTTCTGGTGGTAGTTCATGGGAGAAGTGACTAGAAATCAGAATCCTATGAAGGAATGTTGGGGAACTCCTGATCTTAAAGGAGAGAAGTTCTTATGGACAAAAGCCCAGCAGAAAGGCATTCCAAAGTGAACTGTCTTAACTAATCATGAGGTTTACACATATTTACCTGCCATGGTATTATGGGAGGAAATCAGTATTCTGTTAACCTCTGACCCCATGGAACTAAAGCAGACAAAGAGCCAATCTGGAGCCATGGGAGACTGTAGCCAAATGTCAAGCAGCAGGGAACCAATTGTTAAAGAAACATTTGGCTTTGGAGCAGGCATTTTCACTGGTGCAAACTGCTATTCACAGAAACAAGCCATGAAGAGATAACACCATAAAATATGAACAAAATGGAGCTTTTTTTGCCTGGCTCCTAAATTGTTGGCTTTATGGGACTTCATGCTGAACAGTATGAAAAAAAAATCCAATTTGCTTTGAAGCGTATTAGTCTGTCTAACATCCTAATTATTGTTTACACTGCCATTTGCCTTCTAATAAGAATTGAATAATTACCCAGCACTTCATAGTTTAAAAATACAAGCAAACAGGATTATCTGGGCAATTAAGAAACTGTACCACAGCTTTGTACTGGTGCTCTGAAAATATCTGCACACAGAGAAGGGAAATGATAATTATCAATCAACTTTACTTCAAATGGTATTTTAAGGATTTGGAACAATTTGAGATCTGTAACTTATTAAGAGAAGGTTAGCGGGATCACCTTTGTGAAGTGTGGGTCGGTTTAAATCCATCTATAGAAAAGAGAAGCCAGATAAATCAGCTGAATTTTCTAATTCACTAATGACACCAGAGCAAATACCAAATACAGAGAAGCCTTCTGCTATTCTTTAATCCTAATAATCCATCCCAAATGGACTTTGAACAACACCAGCAAAGTTTTTCAAAGGATGGTGGAGTTCAACCAAAGCTTTTCCATCCTTCCATGATATACTAGCTGACCTTGCATCCCTCACTTAATCATGCTACAGTCTGAGCCCATCTTCGGCACCCTGTGAAATTAGTTTCAACCTCCATTCACTAGACTTCAAAAACCAATGGACACAATCCTCTCCCTGTGTTTATTAGATGCCGATGATCATAGCCTTTCCAGAGCAGCATCATAGCAGAGATAAGTCAACTGAAGCATACACACGTCGCCACATATATAGGGTACCAAGTATTTCAATAAACTTGGAAAATATCATAAAGAAATAAAGTGAATGCATTTTGACTGTAGGGATTCCAGAAAGGGGAATCCTTAAATAACAGGATTCATTTCAATTATATGAATATAGTCAGTCAAGAAGCATTTATTAAGCCCTTACTAGGTTCCAGTGCTGAGGTTACAAAGAAATGCTAAATCAAGACCTGCCCTCAAGGAGCTCATATTCTACTCAGGGATACAAAGTGAAAATAACTAGACACATAAAAGATACATGGAAGAATCCAGGGACATACATAAACATTTCTCAATGTCACTTATGACCACCATTCGACTCCCAGATCCTTTGGGTGACTTCTGAAATGCAGCAATATTTCCCACCAAAGAATCAGTTATACCTTTCATTTTACAATTTGCTTTCAAGTTTTACTGGCAGATACCTGTCACCATCCCAGGCCAAAAGATAGGTGTTTGAGCTCTGTCATCTCCTCCCACCAATCTCCACCAGAAAGGCAAGACCAAAGCCTACAGCTGAAGCAGTTTTGGCATAGACAGGCTGGAAGGATTCTCCAATGTGCAGCTCCTTCCCAAAGGTCAAAATGAAATGAGCAGCAAAGGGGTTCAGTTGTTTGGTATAGGGCGGGAGAGAGTGAAACCCAGCCATGGGGCAAAGCTAAGACCCCAGGGACAAAAGGAGTCCTGTGCAAATAGGGACAACTCCCTGCCCCCAACCTCCACCCCCAGTCTCTTCGACAAAGCATTAAAATCAAAACCGAATTAATTTGCATGGAATCCAAATCATGAGGTTCTGCATAAACAGAAGGGGATTTTGGCTAGGGTTTCCAAAGGAAGCTCTTATCTCTTTTGTGAAAGGGGGAAATGGGTGTGCTGTTTTGCATGAGGGTGTATACAAAATATGCAAATGAGGAATCTGCTGCTTGAAAAGGGAAGACTGGCCAGACAGCTGACAATCCCCATTCACACACACACAAAAAAAACTTTCGGAGGCCCCAGTGGGAAGGACGAGAAGGGGTACCAACATTTTTGTTTCCCAGGGAGCTGAACAAGGTCTGAATATTCATAAAATGTCCATTCAGTCATGGGAGTGTTAATTGTCTCCTGGATCATGAAATTCTGTGACCTCACCTGCTCTCCCTAAAGACATATCAAAAGGACCAGCCATAATGGGATGCAATGAGGAAGGTTTGCACCATGAGTGAAAAAAGATAGTCTCAAAAGAGACAAGGGTAGAGCCAAGGGTTGTTTTCATCGTTCCTTCTTACAAAAGCAATAAAAATCAGAGATCATTGAACCATGTTATTGAACAGAGATAAACAGTACTTAAACAGCCATGATCTATATGTGGAATATCTAATTGTATGGACACATCATAAATGTTGAACAAATAGAGTTGTGTCCTAAGCTCTCTCTGAAGTTTCCCCATTTCTAATTTTCAGTTTAGAGATGACCAAATTTTGAATTGCATTTTGATGAAAGTGTTGTTAATCACCCACAAAGTGAATGGAAATTCAAGTCTAATTCAAGACTGGAAGATCGAAAATAGCAGCATATCCTATTGCAAAGAATTAGAAATTTAAACTATGCACGTTGAGGGTTTAATGGGAATGGACAGTGATCCCTCCAATCTGATCAATGGAGACAACAAAACCAGATACTTTACATCCAAAAATCCATTCTGAAGCCCAAATGACTTCTTTGAACCACCTACATGTTGTTCAAAGGCGGAGTTGCCAAATATCTACGACTCCATTCTTTGTAGATAGTTTTAGGCGTTGAAGAGGAGATGCAATTGGTCCGTTGCCTTTCATCATGAAAGCATTATAGAGTCTACAACACTCCTATGGAATTCTTTATTATTACACAGATTCAGATTTACCACTTTCCCATGAACCCCAAAGCATATCTCCATGGAGAGATACTTGATGTAACAGTTAAGTCAATAGCATATTAAGTTGTTCTGTATGTTCCCTACCTTCAACACCCCCACACACACATATACATTGCAGTAATATGTGTTATATAGGTGCGTGTATATACTACTACTTTTTCTGAGTATACGTATTCTGTACAGAAGAGACTTCTACATCCTTCTATGAATCTTTCTCATTCTCTCTCTCTCTCTCTCTCTCTCTCTCTCTCTCTCTCACTCTTTTTCTCTCTCCCTCCTCTCTCCCCTCTTTACTCTCTCCTCTCTCTCCCCTATGTTCATATACACAAACACGGTATACATATATGCATAGGTATATATGTATGTATGTATAGGCTATATATGTATCTATATGAGCATGTATATATTTTATATGTGTGTATATACAGATCCATATATAAAGTTCAATTATGCAAAAAGTATTTATTAAGCTTGTACTCTAGGTAGTGCATTATCTTAGGCAGAGGAACCTCTGGTTTGCTATACTGAGGCACCTCTCACAGATCTAGACATGAGCTCTGGCTTTTTGTAGGAGGCATGAGTCTTGTGAAGATGATACAGGGAACTCCTGATTGACCTCCAGATGTGTGTAATACATACAAACACACATATAAATACACACATATGATTATACACATATATAAATTATAAATATAATAAATTGTGTGTAAATATATAAATTATATCAATATATTATAAATAATATATAGATATATATGTATATGTACACAGAGAGACAGAGAGATGTGTGGAAGCGTGATAGCCTCTTCTGTTAAAAGTATAGTCAGAAAAAAAAATTACTAATAATTATAATAGCATTTAAATAGTGCTTTAAGCTTTTCAAAGTGTTTTGCTAATATTATCTCATTTGAGCTTCACTATAATCTTGGGGAGGTAGGTGCTATTATTGTCCCCATTTTATAGATGAGGAAACTGAGGCAGACAGCTGTTAAGTGACTTTCCCAGGGTCACACAGATAGTGTCTGAATACAGATTTCAACTCGTCTTCCTGACTTCGGGTCCAGTGCTCTACCCACTGCTCCCCCATCTGTACCAATAATATAATAGCACTAGTTTTGTTTTATTTTGTTTATAAAGAAGACATTTTTGATAAAATTTTCATGACTCATTCATTCACTCATCTAAAGTTCTATTATCTTCCTTCTCCATGTAGCGCATTGTATTAGGTAGAGGAACCTCTGCTTTGCTAGATTGAGGCACTTCTCATAGAGTTAGAAATAAGCTACACTTTATTAGGGAGAGGGTGGGCAAACATATATCCTGTGAAGATAATGTGGGGGACTCCTAATTGGCCACCAGTAAATGGTGGAAAGATCCTCAAAGATGATGGTGACAAAGTAAAGGACCCACTATGGAGACTGTTCTACCCTTTTCCCTTCTGTACCTGTCTTCCTTTGCACAGTACTTTATTTAATTACCTTGGACATCCAGGAAGAGGTGGGATGCCCCACTCCCATATGGCAATGAAGATTGCAGCATAAGCACAAGATCTTATAGACCACAGATGGGGAGGATTCCTCAGTGAGACTCCATCCCCTCTGACTTTCAGTCTCCAATCATGTTCAACACAACTCCCTGTCACTGGGGACCAATCAGAAGTTTCCTATGTCACCTCACCAAAGTGCACATCCCTCTGCAGAGACAAAGTTCATGTCCAGATTCATGTCATGTGCCCCAATCCAACAAATGACGATTCCCCTGATTGTTCCTGCTATAAATACAAAGTAATTTGGAGGTCAGGGAGAGAACTAACTACATGAGGTATCAGGATAGGTCTGGTGTAGGAGGTGGCACTTTAGCTAGAAGGGAACCAAGGATTCCAATAGGAAGAGAAGTGAGGAGGGATGGCATTCTAGGTGTGGAGAACAGCCTGGACAAAGGTCCTAGAGGCTAGAGGGGGCATGCTAATGGAAGGGATAATGGCAAATAGGTCAGTTTAACTGAAAGACATTATTCCAATCCAATCCAGCCCAACCTAAGGAATATTTTATCCAATGCTTGCTAGTTGTGAAATACCACATTAGTCACCAGCAACACAAAGACAAAACAAGAACAGGTCCTACCCTCAAAGTTTGCATTCTACTGGGAGGGGGAAAGTGTGACACTTTTAGCATGATTCTATCTAAATCATATGGCTGTAATTGAATTAATTTAATCCTGCCCCATGTTTTAACATAAATCCTCTTAGGCCTATCATATTTTAACTCATTGTGGGCTTTTTTGGTTTTAGTTTGTTTGGGGTTCCTTTGTAAGGTATTGAAAAGCTGGGGGTGTGGGGAGAATCTGAAAATTAGTGGCATACTGAAAACTCCCTAACTGAAAGACTGGCTGCATCACCTTTGATGTGACCAGAATAGGTCACTACCCAAGTCCTACAAAAATCTGGTCACAAGCAGAAGAAAAAAGGCATAGCAGAGGGGGAAAAAAGGATCATAATTAAACCCCGCTCTTCTGATATAAAATGAAATTCTCCTTTCAACAATCATAGGTATGCTTCAAAGCCTCTGAGATAAAAGCAACCATGCTATTCAAGTGATTGCTTCCTAAGGACACTTATCAAAAGTAAAAGAAAAATTTCAAAAAAATAGCAAGGGTATGAAAATATAGCTCTCTGAATGAACTACATTTTAAATACTTTCTCACCATTCCTTCTCCTGAGGCCCACTATAGTGTATTAGAAAGACAAAAGTATTCACTTTCTTGATATCGATTTCTCTTGAGCAAAAGAGTATAAAATTGAAATGTTCAGTTTTACAAACATAAAGAAATCTTGACCTGCTGGGATGTATCTATTGGTCCTTTCTTTATTTGTCCTCTATTTTTCAAAAGATTTTAAATAAAATATCTTCCCTACCTCCCCAAGAAAAGATGTATATATAGCTAAATACAAAATAGGTCCCATAATTTACATCATCAAAAGGATGCATTTAAACTAAGGTTAAATTTCTATCTCATTCTAGTCTTCAGATGGTTACTATGTAAGGGAATTTCCTATTTGCTGCCAGAATTCTTCATGAAGTTTCTCTTAAAATATTGTTTATTAATGTTTTAGAAACTAAAAAGAGTAAATATTTATACATCTTGGGATTAACTTCTCAGTTTATAAACTTTGCCAAAAAATAAATAAATAAAAGAGTCTCCATTCTTTCAATTCCCACACCCCCTAATAGAACTGCTTAATATTTCTGAAGTAATGAAAAATCACTGTAAACATCTGGAACATTTTCTCAGGGGGAAAAAAGTGGGGCAGAGTTAAGGTGGATTTCTTTCTCCTTTCTTGACAGCATGACAAGGTCTCAGCAGAACAATTTTCCTCAGTACCAAGCCCTCCTTCCACAAGTTCAAATTGCTAACTCCAGCCATACACTCTCCTTGAGAAGGCAGAAGAGTTACTTAACGGCCTTTGTTGTCTCAGTGCAAGTGAACAAAATCATTTCAGAAAATGTTATTTGAGAGCAGGAGCTAGAATGAACTTGCAGCTGCTTTGGGGGGCAAACCAACAGTCACCTTCTAAACTTTTGACATGCCTCTTCATTCTTGGCCTCCATTAGCATGTACTACTTGTAGGTAAGAGCAGCAAGAGGAAATGTAGTTCTGTCCCCAAGGTCCCTTGAAGACTCCACCAGATGACCAGGGTTAGATCTCAAACAACAGGACACCACAGGCTCTCAGCCACATGGCCATTTTTGCCCACAAATCCTTTGTCAAACATTTAAGATCTTAATCAATCTTAGCTCTGACCTCCAAGCACCCACGGAAGATGGATGAGGAAGCAGGTGACCTTTCCCCTTCTCTTGTATTTATCCTGCCACAGTCGACCCATTGAAAAAACAATTGGGGCGGAACCTGTCCCCAGAGTTCTGAAGCCTCTACCAGGACTCTGTTCTATAGGCTTTCTTAGGCTTAAGATTTTTTCACCCAGATTCTCTCTTGCCCAGCCCCCACTCCAACTCATCTCACCCAATAGAAAATTGTATTTCTTTCTAAGGCATCAAGAAATGAGCAGAAATTGACCCAATGTAATTTTCAAGAGGAATAAAAGATTCACATGTTTAACTTCTTTTGGTAGGACTATAGCCCTAATATCAAAGAGAAAACAATATTACTGTAAAATGCTCTGACCCTCAACCAGCGTCCAGGCAAATAGCTATGAACTTGGGATAAGGATTATGATAAAAATGAAACCATGATAACCATGGAAGGGAATAGTTTTTATTTCCATTTATGTTTTTAACTGTCTTAAGTCATGTGAAATGAGTCACACACTAATTTAGCATTGGAAGAATTTTTTGCCATTTAGGGTTCTCTGATACCCATGACTTGATCAGAGATTGTTACTGCATAGGGGGCTGGGGATAGAGAAACCCTGTGGCAGAAGATAAGAGGTGGAAGATATTGGAGAAAGACCAAGCAAGACCAGTCTTTCCAAGTAAAGTTCTTCAAAGGTATAGTTAGAATCTCTGGAAAACTCTCCATGTATTCACTCATTCTAAAATGACTCAACAGATGTCAACTATCAACCAATAAATAGGAGGTTCTTAAGCTAAAACCAGTATGCTCAGGAAATGGACTACACCTGACTCACTCAACAATTCTTCATGGACCTTCTACTAGCTGGTATTTTATTCTGCTTCCTCCCTTCTAAATTTCAATGATTATATATGTCCATTAAAATAACCACTAAATAAGTCAATTGTCTTTCCATTCACTTTCCTTTCCATCTTTTTCTCTTTCTCCTCCAATTTGAGTTGTAAAAATGTCAGGAACCCTCACACATAGCAATGTATGAGTTATTGGACTCTGCAACAATTGGAAATCAGTGACTTTGGATAACTACTAATGGCCAAAGAGTGAACATTTAGCCGGAACTGGAAACCAACAGTGTTTTCAATGGTTCTTGGTGTGTAGAGATATATAAGTTTCTGTCTTGCAGAAATCCAAAAGATAGAATAATTTACTCTAAATATGATGCCCCGTCACTTTGCTGTGTTTTTCAATTTTTGCCATCATTGTGATTTAGTTGCCTATAAGATATGCTTATGTATTTTCTTATCAGAATGCCAGAGAGGATCAAAGATTGCAATGTGGTACAGGCTAAATAGCGGTTATTAACTCAAGGACAAACCAATGAAATGTCAAGGAATTAAGGTTTTAAAGGTATTTCAGATATGGTGTTTAAATGCAAATTAGTTTCTTACACTGGGTCTGCAGAAACAGTTGACAGACAACCTTTTTCATTATTTTATAACGAAATTAAACAAGATCTGAAAATAGTTACCTCCCCTAAAAGAAAAACTAGCAACACCTCAGGAGAGTTGCATTTTTTAAACACCTCATCAACTACTATGAGCTATAAAAGTCAATTTCAATACATTTCTATGATCTGAGTCCTTTTTTTTTGAAAGCCAGGAATATTGTCTGACTCTCAATCAATTGGAGTGCCACACAGTTGATCAATTCTCTTCTTTTTAAGTTAGTTAAAAGATTTGAACATCTATTTGGTAATCAGCTCTCTTAGTCACCCTAATGACCAAATCAGATGAACGTGTGGCAATTCCATCTATTGCTCAGCAATGCAAAATCTGATAAGCCACCTATGGGCCAATTCTGAGTTATGCTAGACTGGAACTGTTTAGTCCTAACATCAATAATAGACAACAAAAATGAAAATCATTGCTACATATTTTTAAAATCAGTTTAGGAAAGCATTGGATAATTTTATCTTTTTGGTAACCTTTTATTCCTTTCAATGCACAGACCCAGAGGGCATTTATAAATGGATTTTTTAGTCCCTATCACAGAAGCACAATAATTATAAATAGAGTTGAATGTATATGTGTATATATATGCATATACGTATATACACATATGTATATATACACACATACACAAAATCACAGTCTTGTGTTTGAAATAGAAAGTTACAAAAACAGAGGGAGCAATAAGTTACACATACAAATTACTCAACAAAATCACCTTTAGTCATTAATGACATAAACTGCTTAGATGTCTTAGAAGGCTAAAGCAATCAAAATAAATCACAGTTTGCTGCCTATGACCACAAATTACATCAAAGAGCTCTTACCAACTTTGTACCACCTCCTCAGGGAAATAAAGAGGGTTTATGTCAAAATTAATTTTACTTAGAGGTGGTATCTATCTGTACAGAGTGGAAGTGAGTGAGCCTGGAAGAAACAGCCTTACTGGTTTGTGGTACATTTGTCCAAAGATGGATGGGGGCACAGTCATAACAGACAAGCTCCTCAGAGTGGGTCCATCTTAATCAACTGAGCTAGTTGAATTGGAATGACCCAATCATCTCATCATATCTGACTCTAGTCATACATTAACACATGTCTACACACGTGTTGGTGCTTTGCTACTTCACCAAACATTCCTACTAGGAAAACTGTGCCTCAAGAAATGAGTGCCCTCTCTCTTTAAGTGAGGATCAGTCAAGTGTATCTATTGCTTCAGTGGGTTCATTTAAATTGCATAGGATACATCAAGCCAGTTCAGATCTAAGAGGCTGTTAGCAAATGTGTTTGACCTTCTGCTGATTATAGCAAGATCATTTGTTTTGTCAGAATTATAAACGTCTTAGCCTTGCCACCTGGAGCTTTTGGACTTGCTCATTAGACCCCTCTGTCCCACTGCATCCCACAGGGGCTGCTAATTACTGGCTTTACTCCATTTAGTCTCATCTCTGATTTAATTATGTGCACTAAGCTTTAATGAAAAGTACAATATGGCTGTTCCTACCTTGGCATTCTCCATTTCTCTCTTCATGCCCAGCATTGCATAGACAGTTGCCAATGGGTACCAGCCATTCACCATCTGCCCCACAATACATTTTTGGCACATCCTTCTCTTCAGAGTTGTTGACACAAGAGCCTCGAACTTCCACTAGGGAGGATGTATCAGCCCCAGTGATGGTGTCTGGAAATTGAGCCAGATTTCGAACTGTCAATGGGCACTTCTTATAGAAAACCCGAACAGACACTAGGGCAATGCAAGCTCCGACATCCTGAAAAGCCAAGTAGAACCCTTTCTTGCTCAGTGGCCCCACATCTCTTATCTCAGTGTTCAACTTCATGATTCTGTCACCAATGTCCACTTGAGTGAAGCTCTCATCAGCAGCAATGGTGTCAATCTTGGCAAACTGGCTTTCTCTGATAAAGCGCTCTTTGTCATTGTTGGATTCATAGTAGTACAAGTTAAAAGTCTCTTTGCAAGTTCCCATAACTCCTGGTAGGCTATTGCAGTCCCTCAGTGTGAATTTAATTTCAATATACACCCTCTGAGCCCCTTCCCGGGGAATCCAATCAGTTCGTAACCAGTTGTTTTGGCTAGACTCCATCACGTTGCAGACTTGGTAAGTACGGATTGGAGTGTTTTTCTCATCCATAATGCTCACTTCTTCCCACTGTGAATATCCAAAGAGAAACAAACCCAATGAAAATTTACATCAAAGCATTACTTGATAATTCTTCCTTCCTCTAATAAGATCCTAATTTTATTTGTTTCCAAAATCAGAACTACTAAAAGATGAGTATACAAAACCTGAGAAATACAAAAACCAATTACAGAAGTCTCTCATGAGAAACACAATCAGAATCAGTTATAAGATATCTTGGTGGCAAAGCATTTTTTTCATTGGTTCTATTTCTTGAATAAGAGCCAAAAACTCAGGTACTCCCATTTATGGTGAGTTTATTGTCTGTGAGTTCTCCACAGTTATTTCTGGTGGTCTAGCAGCCTCCAGTTCACCTATTACAACAGTCTCAATTGGAAGTGGCAACAGTTCAAATTTGCTTATAAATGAAAACCCAGTAATGTGTATTGTTTCAACAATTGAGCAGAGACCTGCAAATTAAGGACAGGAAGAGTGTAGCTTGCCAAAGGAAGACAATTATCAGTTAATTAGTAGAACTCCTGTCAGAACTTTGCTCCCTAATACCTAAAAAATGTCAGTCTTTCTTTTTGGCACAATCACTGTTCTTTAAAAAAAAAAACACATTCACACCATTCTGTGATCCCAAGTAATCCCAAGAAAATGGGCAGTCAACAGTAAAGCCAAGAATACCAGATATGGGGCCATTTGCAATGGCAGTTCTAACTTTAAAACCATTTGTTCCTATAATCATCATGTATGTTTGTTTATTCCTTTTGAAATTTCAGAAATCCAGAAGTTTTAAGAAAGGAATATGGCATTGAACCCATTTTATTTCACTCTAAATCTGCCTTGAAGAGTGGAAAATAAACTAGCAGATGGAAATTATGTCACCAAGAATAAGAAAATTTAACAAGAGTGGGAGCCGTGACATGCAGCCTGAATTTGATGTGCCTGGAAAATCTGCTTGGTCCTATTTGTTATTCAAAGGATTAAAGATCTAGAGACTATATCGTTCAGCCCCTTCAGTTCATGGAAGAGGAAACCGAAGCTTAGGAAAGGATTGCCCATGGTCACACAGGTCATGCCAGAGGTAGGATCTGCACCCAGGTCCTTAGACTTCTGAGAGAGAATTCTTCCCATTGTACCACAGATATCCTTTACCACTTGTTAAAGATGCTCCTCCCTCTAGAGGGATAGGTTTGGAAGTGTAATAGGCTGGCAAAGCCACAAGATAGATTGTCCATCCTGATCATCCATTAACATCAAATCTACTGAATTTCTACAGACCTGACATAAATCTGCCAGAGTAGCAACAGAGGAATATCACTAGAAGGAAAATCGGTGACTTTAAAATGAGTATTACATAATAGTTCCACTTCAACCTTCATTTTGCTCAAGGAATTATATAAAATTATTACATATCTTCCAGAGGCATCCCCAGAGATACTATTGAATATTACTAGTGGAGAAAATGTATTAGCTATACATGAGAGAGTTCATAATAAATAAATTCTTTATTTTGTCTGCTACCATTGACAAAGTTGGACTGGGGGAGCTAGGGCCAGGGATGAAGTAAGTATGCAGTATGAATCAAAATCGATTTTCTTCCTTCTAATTAGAAAGCAATTGCCAGTAATTTCCTTTATTTGGGATAATAGTTGATGAATCCAACATATGACCCCCCCCCCAGAAATATTCATAATTTCCTTTATTTGGGAAAATAGTTGACAAATCCACATATAATCTCCCCTCAAAAAATATTCACCAAGTTATTCCATCTCAGAGCGAATATCCTAAGCTAAACTGAGACACACGGGTTTTGTCTACACAGTATGAAACAGGATATCTAAAGCCCCAAAGTGGGCTTTTTCCACTGATGCTTCCTGCTTGACTAACTACATAGCTCAAATTAACTGAGCCACTGACAAACTCCCCATTCACTGCATCCTAGGGTATACAGAGCAAGACCATGAGTGGTCAGCTCTTTTAAATGAGAATTGCTCCTGAATGAAGTCCTGTGTTAAAAGGATGCCATGGAGATTAGGTTCTGTAGGATTGGTCTCATATGAAGGTGGGAGAGAATAAGGAGTCTCCCATGACCTATGATGATTTGCTTGGTGTTTTTTCCAAAATGTTCCCTTGTTAACAAAAATCAATCAGTGCGGCTTTATGGTAGTCACTATTATCCCAAGGTAACTATATTTCAGATTCCCAACCAAACAAAAAGATATTAAATGTTATAAATAGTAACAATAGTAATAATACCTGACTTTATATTACTTTATGTAGCACTTTAAGGTTTGTATATCATTACATATGATGATCAGTTAAAAAAAAGTTAGCTTTAACTATTCAATTCAACCTATTTGAACTTGGGAGCATTAAACTTTTTCAACTATGAAATTTAGAGAAAATAGTAAATTAAGTTTATAAGTCAGAATATTAAATGTACTAGGGTTACTCTGCTTGGGAATAGGTAATGGTATATAATTCATAAGTTTTATCACCACCATTTCATAATAACATAATAATGTCAGACATGTGAAGAATTGTCTATGATAAACCCATAAGGCAGTTCTGCAGTATACACGTTTATCCAGGAATAGTTTTCAATATATAAATAAATAAACTATCATACTTTGAAAAAAAGAGAGAGAAAATTTTCTGTCTACAAAAACTGGCCAGGATGCTCTTTCAACAATTCTGGAAAAGAAAAATTGAGAATATATTAATTTGCAATATAAACTTGTAAAGAACCAGACAGGCTGTAGAGTAGGCTCTAAAATTTGCCACTAACTGGATTAAAGTAGGCCACATGTACAGGGATTTAGTGAAATGTCAGGTCCAACGTAAAACTGTAGGCATTCCCTCCTCAAACTGGAGAATAGCTTTCCATAAGGAAAATCTGGCAAGTGAACATGATTAATAATTCACTGACACCTTCCATCTTCAATTTTACTGGTAGTTCTCATATATTTTAATCTACAGAGAAGTACCCCTGGTGCAGCCACGAAAGTCTATATGAATCAGTGACCTTTCCAGGGTATAGGATTAACAAGAAGCCTGACTCTCACTGAGACAAAGCTGTACCTTTCTCCACTGTCAAAGGATGAGGGCAATTGTCTACAATCAACAGTGAATACAGCCTGTCTACACTTCCAGAGACCTGCCAATCACAGGGTCCCTTTAAAAAAATAGTTTCGAGGATATCTAGTATTTTTCAGCATAAAAACTACTGAAAACTGCAATCAAGTTCAGACTTGAAACAAAACAAACAAAAAGATGAGGCAAACTAATATTATGTTATTATTTGCCTCAGATGGTCAAGTCAAATTTCTGCTAGTATAAGGGCCTTTACAAGGCAGCCTAAAATTTCTTCACCTCTACTAAGCATTTCTTTGCCTTATTTTTGGAAGGAGAACATATTCACCTGCAATAGCTCCTATAAATCTTTTTCCTTATAAATCACTCAAGTGTTTGTTCAGCTCATGGGTGTGTGGCACCATACTGGGGACTAGTTCTTGTATTTTGCTCAGTAAAGCCTCTTAATCTTGCAACCCCATTATTTTCAATCAGCGAATCTTAATCAGAATACTAAGAGCGTTAGGCAGGGTCATTTGTTTAATTTCTAAAGGATTTGAGAGTTATTTTAATTTGGCAGGAGCAAGATGCACAATGCTGACATATTTCAAAGACTGTTTCCTAGGATTAATAATTAAGGGGGGATGGGGAAGGAGGAGGAATGTTGCCATTTGCCTATTTTCATTTCTTACATCTTCAGATGCAGGCAGTGATCGGCAAGTGCTACATATACTGAGACAAATTAACAGTGAATATTTGCACCGAAGATGAGGTCTCTCCTACTTAACCAGCAATCCCAATAACCCCTATGACCTTAGACTACAAATTCTCTAACTTTTCACATTCGCCACAAACAATGCACAAACCCAAGCTGTTAGGTTGTTTCTGTTGAAGACAAGCAATGCAACTGGCCTGCCATCAGATGGCTGGCTTTCCCACAAAGTACAGAGGGAAACACCAATGATTGGAGGTTGTGATATGGAGGTATGACCCTTTCACAATGTATATCAGAAATAGACTGGTTTGCATGGAGTAAGAACTGCCTTCTCCTTCATCTATCTTTATTCATTTTCTTTATCTGGAAATAACACAATTGCTCCAAAGTTAACCCCTGTTAAGGTCTTCCACGCTGTAACAGAAATAGGCATAGATTCCAATTGGGTCCCCAGATCATGTTTCTTGTCGGTATTTTAGTTTTAAATAGGCATCTAAGTCCATGCCTCAACCAGTCTCCTAATTTTGAAACCCCTTTCTGCCCTTTTGGTTTCTAGTTCTTCCATGACAGAGTTATCCAAGGGGAGTATAGGATTTCTCCAACAAAGCCTAATTCACTTCATAGGCCATGGAGGAAATCTGACCTCCTCACCACAATCAACAATAATCGGGCCATTAGGACTCTCCAGAAACTTACTAATCACTCTTTAAAAAAAAAAAACCCTCTTTTGATCAACTCCCCATTCAAAACTTACCCCTCCTTCCAAAGGGCTGGCTATCCACCCAAGCTCTCCCTGAACCGATCTGGAATCCAATAAGGTAACTGCAGAAAAACAAAGCAAAATAGATTAATTTCCAATCACTAAAAGCCAATACTACAGAAACTATTTGCTTGAGCGTTTCCATATGTGAGGAGGGTAAGCACATCCAACTCTGATCTAAACCCAAACTTTGTTTCACTTATGTAAATAATCATTATTCACTTGATCTTCTCCCCCCTTTAAATCTGCAGGTTTTTATTTATTTAACTTGCCTAGCAGTTAAAATTCCTTCCAAGGACTCTGTTAATCCACTTGGTTTTAAAGATAAATGTAGAATTCAAAATAAAATGAGAAGACAATATGAGGCAATTAAGCTCCAGAGTAAAATATGAAGATACCTGTGAGTGGCATTGGATGGAATTATATTTATTTTCACAAGTTTCAGGTGACTATATAACCTAACTGCCTGGCAAAGTCATAATTGAATTCTTTATGAGATTCCCCCAAGGATCATAAAAGACTAAAGGATCTTTTTTTGTTGTTGTTGGTTTTTTTTTTCCTTTCTGTCCTCCTTTTCTGCTTATCACAAATAAAACTACATGGCACGAATGTGGGATAAACTGATTTTTGAAAATAGCAAAGTTTCAAAGGAAAGATGCCTGATGTGTTCCAGAATCATAGCCAAGTATGGAGAATAACATAGTCTATGGTCTCTTGGTGGAGATGGTTTGGTGTTACTGCCTTTGTTTTTCCTTTCACACCTCCGAAGGGAATTAGAGTTTTGAATTTTAGGTATATACAGTAGTATCTAACGGATTTGATGTGCTTCTGTCACCTTAACTCAGAACTGTAAAGCAGGGCGCTATGAGACCACAGAAGTATGAAAGACGTTCTTTTTGGGGGGCAACAGCTAAGGTCATTTACCTTTATGACATTGAGAGAATCCCAATGAATTCCTAATCCTCTATCTTCATTCCCTTTCCCACAGTCCCTGCTGATCTGGAGGCCCAAAGAACCACTAAAAATGGACCAATGGCATATTAACTTGATCAGCAAGGCCATTTAGAATGGGGTGAGGGATAACAATTCCCCGGAATGGGTACGATGAATCCTTCCTCACTCCAACACCGCCCCCTTCCCATTATTCCGAATCCTTCCCTCCCCAGTGGTCCCCCCTTCCCAAATCCATCTAGTTATAATCAGTATTTCTCCTCCTTTTCTTCCTATGGAAGGATTGGAATATCTTTGATCTGTGGATTATTTTAAAATGTAACCGCCATCTCCCCAGCGGTCCCCCACCCCCCGCCCCAGCACCTAGATTTCCCTCCACCCTTCCCCCACCTCCGTATCTTTCTTCTCTCCCAAGAGAAAAGCATGCTACATCCATTTGGATTAATGTAAGGTGGATTAAGGAAACAAAGGGAACAATGAGACCCAATTTACAAAAAAAAGGGGGGGGGAAGAGAGGGTAAAAAAGGGAGAAAAGGAAACGTGATGAGAATCAAAAGAAGCAACAAAATGAATTTATTGAAAAAAAATAAGGGAGTTCGCGGGGGAGGAGACATCCTGGCTTCTCCCTACTGCAGCTACGTCGGTGGGTTTTGGCTACAGCTATTTCACCCCAGCTCCAAGTTTAGATTCTCTAGGCACCCTAGCCCCATGGCTCCCCTTCCTTTCCCCGACAAAATAAGATAAAATAAAATAAAATAAACGGAAAAGAAAGCAGAAAGGAAACGGGCTCTGCATTTGGTGACAAACAGGAATACAGGAGTCTCCCGGGACGCACTATCAAGTTCACGAAGTAGCAGAGGGAGCGCACAGGGCCTGATGATTATCTGCTGCCTCCCACACCTGACAAGATAACTGAGAAGAGTAGGCCCTGGGTGATCCCGGTGATCCGGGGGACAGAGATGAGCTAGTAGAAACATCTTTTCCCCCTCATAGACAGTCTTTCTCTGTAGTCAGGTGTGTGTGTCTCTGATCTCCAGCCTCTCTAGTTCTGGGCATCCATCTACTTCGACAATTTCGTCGCTGAGACTACGTTGTTTTCCCTTCATGCTGAGTTAGGATCGGAATGCATAGATTAGAGATAGATCGATCTATCGACAGATCGATAGATATATATGATAGCACACGCACACAAGAGCGCGCGCACACACACACACACACACACACACACACACACACACACCCCTTTATTGCCTCCCTGGTTAGGAAACCATCCTAATAAATTAACCCAGTTTCTTGGACAGCACAGATGCGCTCGCTGCAGACGCGCTTAAAATGAGCGGAGAAACAGCTCAGTCCCTAGCTGTCTTAAAGCCTTTCTTTCGGAACTAAGACGCCACCTCCAGGGACGCTCGCAGGGAGGGCCGCAGAGGGAAACCCTACAATCTGTTGGATTCCAACTTGCGTTTTCCTTCCCCGAGAGCAGAAAGAATTATTTTAGCGGAGGAATAAGAGAGCTTCCGGACCGCCAGTGCCAGGAGCGCATCCAGGAGTGTAGGGGGAACCCAGAGTCTGAGGCACGTCCCTGAAAAATCAGGTCACTAACAACCTATGGTTGGCGCAGCCGCCGCCGTGCTGCTGCAACCCCGCAGCCTTATTTCTCCGGTTTAAAAAAAAAAAGGAAGGAAGAAAAGAAAATAGCTCAGAGATAGGGAAAAAAAAAAAAAAAAACAAAACTTTAAGACAGCAGGAGCAAGGGATGAAGTCTCAGAAGAAACAGAATTCCCGCACCCCACCCCTCTCCAGCCGCTGGACTTGCATCTCTCTCCCACCACTAACTCGCGATCCTTTGCACAACTCTCTTCTAGGATCTGCATGGTGTTGTATTGCACCGCTCTCCGGTGCCCGGTGCCCTGTCCGATTCTCTAGAGACACTGGCGCGAGGATGCTAATGAACTTTGGCCCATCTCACCAAACTTGGACAGACTTGCTGCTTGCACCCACCGAGGCCCTGGCGGCGCCCGCCTGGGCTGCCCGAATCCCTCAGTTTTTCCTCTTCTCCGGCTTGCACCATCCCAGCCCATCCCATACAGCCAGGAGGATGGCTCACACTCGGACCCCAGATCCAGGATCTCCGCAATAGCCGAGCAAATCATCCTCTCTCCTCCCGTCAGTTCTCAGCGCGCGCACCCAGCGAGTTCTTACCTTCGTTGGCGGGATATATCCTAGAACCGGTGACACCATTGCAAATCCCAAACAGAAACGAAAAGAGGATGAAATAGAAAATCCCAGCCATGATTTTGTCGATGCCAGCGCCGCTCCTGCCTCTTCTATCCCAGTGGAATAAATGCTTAAGTTAGGAGTGCAGCGAGCTGTAGACATTGCCAAGGGGGAGGAGAGCAGTGACATCAAGCCGCCAGTCTGAAGAAGTCGGCCAATCGTGAGGAAGATCGCGCCGCTTAGTCTCCACCCCCGCCTCCTGCTTAAAGCCCGCACTTCTCGGGTTTCCTCCCGCTTTTGCATTTTGCCGGGTGGTTGTCTCTGCAGAGGGAGAGGCCGGCGTGTTGGGGGCTCTCAGCCTGCGGGGTTGCTACTTTAATCTGGAGTAACAATCCTGTACTCTGGCTGGCTCACTCCAGCCTAAGGGTGAGGGTGATGGAGAATAAAGGGCCGGGGTGGGGGGACATCATTAAGACTCTTTATCTCTTGTCCCTAAGTACCTGTAATAGGATTCAAAACCCCGCGAGTATGGAAAAAGGGAGCTGTTGATCTTGACAATGGATTCTTAATTGAAGAGGAAGAAGAGTGGGGACTCCCTTGCACCAATGCGATGAGGTCCCTGAAAAAAATGTTTTATATTCCCATACCCAGTTACCACCACCACTACCCCCCTTTAAAATACGCATAGCTGTTTCTTGGTGTTTGTTTCCAATCTTGATCCATTCAGTTTGCCGTGTTTAAGAGAGCTCTAGTCTAGTGGGGAGTTAAGGGGTACCCAGACAATTCTCCTTTACAATTCAATAAACGACTCCCTTCTCCTTCCCGCCCTCCACTCTCCTCCCTCCGCCCCCCCCCCCATACACATCCTTTTCTCTTCTAGGTGGAGATGTTGGTCTCCACCTCATCCAATCAGTTAAGGTAAGCGTCAGAAACAGGGATGACAATTCCCCTGTAGGTATCGACAATAGGGTGCAGGAGCCGGGAGGTGTGCATCAGGGTGAATATAGATAAATAGAGGGGGTAAAAACCAAGCACGCATAGTCAGGAAGCAGACTAGCACCAGCCGCAGCGCTCGGCCCCTGTCGCCTCCTTTTCTCAGGTGAAGTTCCAGGGAAATGAAATAAGAACATAGAGAGGGGCAAATCAGCACGTTCGCCTAATTTGCACAGTTTGGGAATAAAGAAATACGAAAGCCTGGATCCTCCGAACGAAGATGCAGTGTACACGAAAGGGTCAGGTTTCAAAGACTAGATAGATTCTCCTACTACCCTACCCCACCCTCTCATCACCCAATCACTTTTTAAAAGAAAAAAAAAAAATAG
Organism: Trichosurus vulpecula; assembly: GCF_011100635.1. Taxonomy (NCBI): domain Eukaryota; kingdom Metazoa; phylum Chordata; class Mammalia; order Diprotodontia; family Phalangeridae; genus Trichosurus; species Trichosurus vulpecula. The sequence goes on along the minus strand of NC_050576.1, from coordinate 278,306,027 downwards.
AAAGTATCTCCGTCTGGGGAGAAAGTCCTCTGATAGACTTATTCTGTTCCCTTAAATAAAACACACTTAGGCACCTGGCACATCTCAAAGCAGTGACAAGGTCGAGATCACCTAAGTGCTGTCCATTGATTCCATTGTCCAACGCCAGTTCTGCTTGGCCTTTTTTTGGTGGGTGACGGGGGTAGGGTGATAGGGCTCCCACGAAGGGCAAGATCTAGGGGCGCATTAACCTTCCAGGATTTCTTGCAGTCGTCTTTTCTTTTTTTCAGATCATCCTCCATCTCCTCCTCTAGCTGCCTCTCCTCCTATTTTTTTTTTCTTTTCCCTGGGATTTTCTCCCGAGCCTAAAAAACAGTCAACGCTAACCCCCTGAGGGCAGCAGCCCAGGGTTTTGCTGCTCGCTCTGTCTCCGGCCCGAGCTACTGCGGCTCATTTTAAACCAATAGCGCCACCTTCTGGGGAAATTCAGGCCCAGGAGGCGAGGGCGGGCGGAGCGAGCGAAGGGAAAAGAGGAAAAGAGGCAAAGCGAGAGGAGAGGCGGGGGTGCAGACAAAGACGTCAATGTGACAAATCAATGGAGAAGGAAGGGTCTTTCTCTCCAGGAGGGCATCTTTCCGCCCCACAACCTTCCACCGCAGCCCGTGCACCTCCGCGCCCCCAGGAAAAGCTTATAGCTCCTAGAGAAAAGAATGGGCAAGCATTTGAAGGACAAACTCGTGAAAGCAAAAAGGAGGTTTCTTTCCGAGAGGCAGCTGCCTGGTCTCTTTAAAGTGTGATCTATGCATGTGAATGATGAGAGAGGCAGCAGATAGAGAGAGCAGGAAAGAGGGGGGAGCCAGCCTGCTAGAACCCTTCCTTGCTTCAGTCACTGACTAAGCTTTCCCAAGTCTTTAGGAGCTGACGAATACCTGACAGCCCCTGTCCAGTGAAGCAGCCCTGGTTTCCCGTGGAGGTTCATATCCGAACCCATTTGCTCTAAAGATCTGTTCCCCCAACCCCTTCTTCTGCCTCCTTTGCACTGTGTACTTAGCTAGGCACGATTGGTTGAAGAAAGGAGTTTATATTTCAGTGACCTTCAACTTAAGTTACTATGATTACTAATTGCAGCATGTTAAAGGGGAAATAAATACTAAATTTCAATATTTTTAAACAAAGAAAAAACCTTTTAGTAAAGCTTACTTAAAATTAAAAACCATTTCTGGGTTGCCTTCAGCTCCCTGCAGGGTCTGGGGGAGAAAGACAATGGCTTTTCCTGGGCCTGTCCGTTTGACTCACTCAACAATAACCAACGCCAGACTTTTTCAAACGGTTATGTGCTTTCTCTCCTGATGAGCATTTCTATTTTTGCCTGTGTGTATTTGTTTGAAGTGGGCCATAGGCGACTGCCTGAATCCTTAAAAAATCAGGGAAATTTCTCAAACGGGTACTGACTTTTAGGAATATGCACCCAGAATATTAAAGGAAGTGTTTCCAGCCACTGCTGCCTGAAACCAATGCATCATTTAACTGTGATACACTGACTGCCTTTTTTCGTTTTCTGCTGCTTTTTCATTTTGAGGCCCCATAGCAATCTAATAATTTGGAAGGCCAAGAACCCTGCCTGGAAGAATACCTGGAACATAACTACTCCCCTTTGAAACAGCTTTGTGCTGGAGGTCAGAAATCAGCTGTTTAAAATTCCCCTGTACATCACTGCAATTGTTCCAACACAGAGAAAAGTGCTTTAACAGCCAGATTCCTAAAAATAGGCCAAGGGGGAAGATGGGAGATTTGGATTGGCCAGAGTCTAGTCCACTAGCAATTCAGAATTCCTGATTTATCAGAAAGGAAGTGTCCACCAGTGTTGAAAAAGGTCTAAAAGTATTTACCCACTAGTGCTTGTGATACAATAAATTACTGTACCTCTTTTTAAAAGAAATGCTTGAACTCTTCTATTCTTTAAATCTATTCTTTCCTCTCTATAAAGAAACACTGACCAGATATATACTCTGCCAGAAAATTGTTTGACACTTTGGATTCATCTTTGCAACAAGGTCAAATGTCCTCTAAATTTCACTTACAGGCAAAACAAAGGGAAAGGACAAGATGTAAAATATCCCCTTTAGTTTAAGTGTTGTCCAGGTTCTAACTTAAAGCCCTGTCTTAGAGTCATTTAATACACACTAACCTAAGTTTACTTTAAATTTTAAATGCATTGTTATAATTTAAAGCCTAACTCAATAAACATATTTAGAACAGTAGTGTATATCCTGTTGATCTACAATCGTAAGCCTAAAAAGGAAAGTGAATTTAACCCATGGATTATTAATAATAGAACAATGAACAAGAGATTGGTTCAGTCTTGGTCAATGAATGAAAACCATGACTCCTTTAGGTAACTTCCTTATGGCACTGTCTCTTGATCAGAAAAATGTTGCACAGGAAAAGGAAAATCTTTAATTAATCTTGATTCTCTCCCTCCACAGAAAGAGGTCGTTTTCTGAAGTCTAAGAGTGTCAAATGCATTCTTCTCACCCTACTGTGGTAGAGGAAGATGATTTCTCCCCCCCTGCAAGTAAACCCTCAAATTACTTCCTTCCATTGATCTGTGGGAACCCAATCACCCTATGAGTATTATATAAAATAGACCTGCCAAAAGGTTCCAAGACTAGAACTTTCACAATTCTTCACTTCTGTCTCTTCTTTTCTATATATGGATATATACAATTGGAAAGCAATGTCTCACTTTTGATTAGAACTGGCCTTATATATACAGAATGTTCCAAAAATCTTAGTGCCTTTTTTAAACTATTAAAGTTTAATATGCCTTTTTACCTTTTAAAATTATTTCACTTTCTTTTTTCATTAAGTTTACGAATAGACACATAACATTCTGCCATCTAAAGCTTGTTTTTCAACTGGGCAGAATCAGGAGATCTGAGCTCTGCCACCATCTGGCTAAAAACAGCTTTCTGTAATCTTAGGTAAGACTCGGGATCTCTTTTTCGATTCCCTTTTTCCTCAAGGGCAACTAAGTGACATAGTGGATAAAGCACATCCCTTGCAGTCAGGAGGACCTGAGTTCAAATCCAGCCTCAGATACTTACTATGTGACCCTAGGTAAGTCTCTCAACCTGTTTGCCTCACTTTCCTCAGCTATAAAATGAGTTGGAAAAGGAAATGGCAAATAATTGTAGTACCTCTGCCAAGAAAACCTCATATGGGGTCACGAAGAGACAAACATGACTAATAAACCAAAAAAAAAAATTTCCCTCATAATAACTGATTTTTCAAAGAATTTCCATTGGAACAGACCTGAGGTCATCCAATCCAAATTGTACCTGACCTAGTATCCTTTCTACAATATGCAACCTTCTGGCTTTTATTAAAAGACTTCTAGGAGAGGGAGCCCACTGCCTTCCAAGGCAGTCCAGTGAACTTTTCAGTAGGTCGAATTGGAATAAATTTTTTCATTCACATCAAATACAGATCTTCTTTGTTCTTTCCATTTGTTACCTCAGCTCTGGTTCTGTGATTTGGATTCAAGTAGAACTAGTCTAACACCTTTCTTACACAATAACCCTTCAGATACTAAAGATAATGAATCTGAATTGTTCCCCTTCTAAGGGTATAGTACTTAAAGAGTTACAAACCACTTCCCTCAACACAACTTTTTGAGATACCTAGTGATTTCAAATATTAGTGTCCTAGTTATAGAGATAAGGAAAAAAAGGCTCAAAATATTTAAGTGACTTCCCTGGGCTTGTTTTGTTTAGTCTTTTTTTTTCCAATCATGTCAGACATCTTTGTGACCCTATTTGCGGTTTTCTTGGCAAAGATATTGGAGTGGTTTGCCATTTCCTTCTCCAGATGAGGAAACTGAGGCAAACAGGGTTAATTGACTTGCCTAGGATCACACAACTAGTAAGTATCTGAGGCTAGAGTAGAACTCCTGGTACTCTATTCACTGCACCACCTAACTTCCAGGGATTATACAATCGATAAATGGTCAAAATCCAGGATTTAACCACAAAGTTGTATGATTCCAAATCCAGTATTCTTCCCATTATACTCCCATTGCCTCTCACCTGTTAAAAAACGTGGAGGTGGGAAGAGTGGTGGGGCACAAGGAGATCTCTAACATTTTTTTTTTTGCTATTTGGCAGGGCAATTGGGGTTAAGTGACTTGCCCAAGCTCACACAGCTAGTACATGTGTCAAGTGTCTTAGGCTGGATTTGAACTCAGGTCCTCCTGACTCCAGGGCTGGTGCTCTACTCCCTACACCACCTAGCTGCCCCAGATCTCTAACATTTCTTACAGCTCTGGAATTTAAGGAATCATTTTTCCAAATGAAAGGGTCTTGTTTTAAAGTGGTGAAGCTGTTTTTAACTCAAGGGACCCAAACAGCTGTACTGGTAATCCCACAGTCATCTGAGGTTGGTGTAATTCACCTCATCAGATAAGATATTCAGAGACTAGGGAGTAATGACTGGCCAACTCCTAGACATCATAGGATTGCCATAAGATCTAGAAATGGAAGGGACTGCAGAGGTCATGCAGTCCAATGCCTTCAATTCACAGATGAAGAAACTCAGTCCTTTGTCCCCAGTATGCTACCATAAATGTATGTTGAGGATAATAAGGCCTGTTGGAATGTTTGTCCTTTTATGTTAAGTCTTTCAGCCTTATTGAGATGAAAATATCCCTAAGAGCATGACACGTTAAACCGAGTTCAGTTCCTACGCAAAATGAAAGATCTGAAAGCAGGTTTTGATAGTCCATGGGGAGAAAGCAAGAGAGCAATGGGGAGTGGAGGATGTGGCACGGGGGCGGGGGGCAAGGGGGCAGGGGGTGTCTCAGGGAGGGAGAAGGGGAAACGCAGAAAGGAAGCTGGAAGCAAATGAACAAATGCTTCTTCGTCCACAACTTTGCTTAAGATTGATTCTAAGCACAACCAAACACGCAACATGAATTCATTTTAGAGAGAGCCAAGAACTCAGAATTCTTAGAATCATTGAAAAGCTTTCCTTAGCTCTCTTTGACCCCTTTGGATTTTGTAGAGACTCCACTCCTTTCTTCAGGAAGACATAGGAGCCAATCTATGCTGACATCCTACTGCATAACAGTATGTTTTAAGACTTAGAATGGTATTTTATGAATGAAAGCCATGCCCTCAATGGAGGGTGGTAAAGTTTTAATTGGGGCCTTGCATGCATAATACCTGGCAGAATCAAACCCAGGGATAGCCATGTGGGGGTACAATGCAGATCAGACTCTGGTCTTAAATTTAAAGATATGGCTAGAGTGATTATTAGATTTACTGGGAGAATCTTTGAAACTGTGTTATTTTACCATGAAAACAAATATCAAAGTGGATTTTTTGTATGAATTTACAATGATACCTACAGTACTGTTTTTCTTTTTCTTTTGAATTATTCTGAAATAAAGAAAATTATTAGGCCTGAGAACTAATTCATGGGTATTTGGGGAGTGGCTTTTCAAGCCTTTTCAGAGAGAAGAATAATTACAACTGAACCTTAGAAGGGAGATGGGGAGAGAAAGAAAGATTATAACAGTGAAAATAATCTCTGACTTATTCCATAATGAACCAGCGATGTCGGATACCCAACTTCTTCTCTCTTCTTTCCATTACTCCATACAGTCTTTATGGAACACTTATTTTAAAAACATTTATTTTGAAACTGCAAAAACCAACATTCTAAAGATGCCTGAAAAGATACCTAATGTATTTCTTTAGGAACAAAAGCAATCCTTTAAGGAACTTCATAAATTTTAAGATGTAACTTTTGAAATGATATATTTTCTTAATTATATAGCAAGGAGGGCATAGGGAGGGGCTTCCCCACACACACAGAGAAAGGGAATTATCCTTCCTTGGTAATTTATCCGGAATAGAGAAAAGGTGTGCTCAATTAAAATCTCCCAGAACATAATAGCTATTTTGCATTAGATACTTCCCATTTTCATCAGCTACTTCCTGGGGTTCACTGTAAATCCATGAAAACTTGTTGAGAGCAGATAAACTCACATCTACCCTCATCCAATGAAATGCGAAAGTGACATTTCTCTCATGGTAGTTACCTGAGATTGGTTTATATAACAAATTGTTAATGTGGAATTCAAAGTATCCAGACACCATCTGGGGCACTAGATCAGGAAGCTAGATGGCTCAGTGGATAGAAAGCTGAGCCTGGAGTCAAGAAGACTGCAATTCCAATCTGGTTTCAAGTACTTACTAGTTTGTTACCCTGGGCAAGTCACTCAACCTCCGTTTGCCTAGGAGGCAGCTAGGTGGCTCAGTGGATAGTGTTGGGCCTCAGGTCAGGAAGATCTGAGTTCCAATCTGGCCTCAGACACTTACTAGCTTTGTGACCCTGGGCAAGTTACCCATTTACCTTAATCCACTGAAGAATGGAATAGTAAACCACTCCAGTATCTTTGCCAAGAAAACGACATGGACAGTATGGTCCACGAGTTACGAAGAGTACAACACAACTAAATGACAACAAAAGACAGTGTCTAACTTGATAGGATTTATTTCAACTACAAAATGATGAGGCATATGTACAAAATGGCACCGATCATTTCAGTGGTCTTCAGAAAAATATGTTTGGTCATTAAAGAACTTTAAAGGTCTTTGACCCCTTTAAATCTACCTTCATCACAAGCAGGAATGCAATTGAATGGAATTGAGGAACCTCAATTTTGGAAACTAGAATCTGTCCACAGGAAAATAATGACTACCCTTTATGTTGCCCATTAATACTTAGAAAGTGTTTTCCTCATAATATCCCTGGGAGGTAAGTAATAGTTGCAAGCATTATTCCCTCACTTTTACAGATAAAGAAGTAACTTGTCCATAGTCACACAGGTAATGAGTATAGTCAGGGCTGGGATATGAACTTGTCTCCTCATGCCAATTCCAGGATTCTCTACCATCTTGTAGCCACAAAGCATATAAACAAGATAACTGAGTTCAGTTGAACAACGAATTATTTGAAGGGGCGGAGGGTGGGGAATGTAATTCAGCTTATAACCAATTGTTTAACTGAATTGATTTCTTCTCACACCCATTCTCATCACATGCACACACAAAGTTCCTCCCGTAAGTTCAAATGATTTTGGTTTTTTTTTTCTTGTGTGTATTTGTGTGTGTGTATCTGTGGGTATGTGTGCGTGTCTGTGTGTGTGTGTATGTTTGTATATACAGCTTTATTTCTTTATGCTGTTGGCTACAGGAAGAATGGGTGGTCACTTTTAGCTGGCATGGGGAAAAGAGGGCTGCTGCTGTTTTATTGTTGCTAATATTAAAATATGGCCATAGGAAGAGCTAGCCCTTTAAGAGCACCTCCCATAGACTAGCCCTGACTGATTTTGAGGCCTGTTTAAGTCAGCTTTGGGCAAGTCTTCTATGCAGATCATTTATATACTGTAAAATTTCCAGTCCACATTCTGAATTCATTCCTCATGGTGATACTCAAATGCAGTGGGAACAAGGGACAGGCTGGATAGACAGCTTCCCAGGCTGTAGTAGGCAAAGGGATAACACGGGACATTTTTATGTCACTTTAAAAAAATTCCTTCTTTTTTTTTTTAAACAACAGAAGAGTACACTCCCCATGGCACACAGATATTTATTTTGTAATATGTCTAGCTGCATGTGTTATACCAAATCTCCAAGTATCTGGTGGACAGTAACACAGAAGGGGTGTTATTTTCAAACCCTGCCTCGGCCAAATAAATGTCTTATCCTGCCTCCACACTGCTGATATTTCTATTTTCCTGGTTTTATATTACAGAAAAACCTCCATCAACCTTGCCTTACAGAGAGCATTGACTTTAAAAAAAATAAGATTCTGTAAGGCCTAGAGAGAGTTTTTTCAACCTTCAAGCCTGCAAGCTCAGCCCTGCGGTAGTAACCGGCCTATTTACATTATGGTGGCCACGTAGCCATAGTCATTTAACTTGGGCAGAAACTAATCCAGTAGATACTATTAGATGGTAAGCTTAATGTTACTCAGTAATGCATGACCAAGTTTCCTCTGCTTGTCTCATTATGTCCTCATTGAAAAGTTTTACAGTGTTCACTTAAATTATCACAATTTAAAATACTTTGCTAAATGTCCATATTGCCTAACAGCTCAGCATGGCTGAGTTGCTGAGTGAATAGATTAAAAATGTAGAAAGCAAATGGACTGAACAAGAAAATGTGGGATGCTTGGTATCTGCTGGGTTCTACTAGTTTCTATAAACCTATTACATTATTTTGTGAAAAATAATTTTGGGCTGTATAAGCTCAAACATGCCATCTATTAACATACTTGGAAGAGACCAAAAAAATAGATTGGAAGTGAGATTAACATGAAAATGATTACATTTGTTTTCCACACATCTAATGACCCAGGCCATTGAGTTTAGAAGCTTTCCAGAGAATGATGGTTTTAGGACCTTCACTTGGCTGGATTCTGATTTAATCTGTTTAGCCTTCTATTTTTTTTTTCTGGTCCACCTACTCATGTCTGTCCATCTCCTGAAAAACTTTTTTGCTGTCAGTCAAGTGACAGCCTTAGATGGAAGCTTTGTGTTGCGTAGGCCTCCAGAGGCCCAGCGGTACATTTAGGTTGAGGGGGTAGGGGGGAGGGAGGGCGTCTGTTGCATCCAGCAGCTTCCTTTCGTATGCAATCCTCTGGCAGAGTTGGGGGTGGATGAAGAGTAGTGGGAGGTTTGGGATATCCAGCTCCTTCCAAGCTGTTTTCACACACACACACACACACACACACACACACACACACGCACACACATTCAAAACTCCCACAGCTGCAGCTCTACACCAAAATTCAGAATTGAGGATAAAATTACCCTGGGAAGTTGAGCACTCTGTAGTCTAGTTGTCTGTCATAAGGAATAAAGTACCCAAGATGTACTTTAATGGAGATAATCAGCAGAGAATAGCCCTAAGTTTCTTTCCTAGTATGGATGTTCTTATGTAGCTAGTTTTTCTTATCATGGACTGACAGATTCTTAGCTGACCCGTAAGTATGCACATTTACTAATAAAATTGCTTGAGAAGTTTTATTGTTAAACATTTAAGATTAGATAGAAGCATTTGGGACTTTGGAAAGATCTCACCCTACTCAAGTAAATGCATTTCTATGGGGAAATGATTGTTTTCCAGGCTGTAAAACCATACCATGAAGATAATGACAGATACTGGTTACAATTGGTTGCTTCTTTGAAATGATTATTAGTAAAATCAGAAGTTTGGTCTTGAGAAGATGAGGCTGCTAAATTAAGATGTATTCTGAATTTTCATCCTGTGCCTTCATTCAGATTAAATGTTCTTTGGCAACTTGGCATTATGCTTCTTAATAATTGGAGCAAAATTTTAATTTGGCAAAGATTTGATTTAACCAATTACATAGGAATCTGGAAAGGCATCATGGTAGAAGAATAGGTCGTTATATCTGGAGTTAGGAAGATCTGAGTTCAAACAGTGCCACATGTTTACTACAGCAAAACACTTAGCATTTTTGTGGCTCAAGAAGCAACCATGGATTTATCTGCCAAACCATAGATATTGAGATTCTCTGGGCATTTTGCATATAAGAATCATTAAGGGATAAATTCCAAATGTCTGCTAAGATCAGTAGGAGTACTTAACCAGTCTAGAAATAAACAATGATCTCCAAATCTCAGATTCTAGAAAGGCATATGTCACCACCAAAATATTTTTTTAATATTATCTGAGTTTGTAGCTTATTTTTTGCTTTATTCGGATGAGAAAAACAACGGATGTTAGCTAGACTATTTAGGTAAAGTAAAATATGGAAGCAGATCCTAGATCAAACGTAGAAAAAAAATCACAGATAATGGTGTCATTTTAGTTACTGTCACTTGTTGTCTTATGAACAAATCAAAAGTAATAAATAGTAATGTCAATCTCTGCAATATGACAAGAAAGCACAATTCCTTGTGACAGTTGGGTCTCTTCATATGGCCAGGCAAAAGGCAAATTGTGTTTCTCTCTGGCAGACATTCAGCCAATAAACCTGTGCAAATAACTTTATAGCCCTGGAGTTTATTTGGGATGTTAGCACAGATGCTTGACGAGCCAATGAGGAATGTTTGGCAAATGTTCGATTCCCCCAATTACTTAAAGCCGCTGAAGCTAAAACATTTCTTTTATGATTTTTCCCCCTTTTTGGTGACTACACTTAATCCCCAGAAGTTTTGTTCTTCCTTGAGACATAGATTATATTAAGTAACCAAACTCAATAGCAAAGAAGTTGTAGGCAATAAGAAATTCCCAGTTTTTTTAAAAAGTCACGCAAATATGCAATAAAATATTGCAAAATGTGATATTTGCATGCTTTGAATTTTTCATACAGTGTATAATAAGTATAATGATTACAAAACCTTAATTAGTATATGCAAATGCCAGAAAGTTTTTAAGTGGTAACAACAAAACCATGCTGCTGATTATAGACAGTGTGAAAAGACAGATTATTTTCTGAACTATATATTTTCCAGAAACTATCCTGGAATTTTTTTTATTTTCATTTCATCTGGTAAAACACATGCATAATTTAAGCTTAATATCACTTAGATTCCAACTTTTTTTGAAAGTTGATTAATTTTTGATTCACTTTTAAAATGATGACACTGCTGAGAATAAATATAGTGCTCAAAATTTATATATTCAAGTCCTGGAAATTCCCAATAAATTATACTCAGTTGTATATTGAAGTTGCCTTTTAGTGAGTTATCTTCTTAGTAAGACAATGCCAAGAATAATATCAGAATCACGAGGATCCAATTTGTGTTGATTTGGTATATTTCAATGCAAAAGTGTGCCTAGAGATTATTTGCGTAAATATGACACAAGTCAAAACACATCCAGAAAGACTCCCTGTCAGGCTATGAAGAGGTTTGTCATTTCCATGGAATATAAATTCTAAGTAACGACATGTTCTTGCTTTGTGGCTCACAATGAAGAAAAAAATCTACATAAGAGAGAAAAGAAAACCAAACTAGGACTGTTTGAATTAGCAAGGCTAAAAACAAGCTATTCAAAAACCTTCATCTGTACAGACTGACCCCCTTTTTTATGGTGGAAAAGCAAGTTGTATGTACTCCTCTCTTCAGCCACATAAGTGAATGTCTTTTTAGTTTGTTTTCTTTCACTAGAAAAGATGACTGTACATAAAGCGGTTTTTTTTTTGTAGTGGTTGTCTTCTTAGAAAATGAAACAATAGGAAAGATTGCTTGAATGGGTGGTAATTTATTCCTCCAGATAAACTGAAGTGTCTGTATATTATGTAGTTGTAAATGAATCAAAGGTGGTGCACTGAATTTCAATGCAGTTCAATCTCTCAGACATTTATTAAGGGCCTACTAGATTCAAAATGTTGTGCTAGTCACTGGACAAAGGTAAATTACTCCTCGCCCTCAAGGAGCTTACATTCTATCTAGAGATACAACATTTAAACAAATGCAAAATACATGTAAAGTAAATACATAAAAATTTCAGGGGAGTACCAACAGCTGCATGGAAAAGGGGATGTGATGTAAAGGCTTCATATATGATCATAGTATCATGTATTCAGAGATGGAAGGAGTCTTAGATGTCATCAAGAACAATCTCCTTATTTGATGATGAAGAAACTCTGCTTAAGTGAGAAGTTAAGTGATTTGTCCAGGGTCTCATAGCTAGTAAGTATGTCTGAAATTATTGTAACTGAAGCATTTCTCATGAGTTTCATGGCCCTTTACTCTCATATTTTCTCAATTTATCCTTCTCTGGTGTGAGATTGAGCCTTAATTTCTTCCTCAGCTAAACTGGCATAATATAGCTTTGTCATGGAATAGGATTGATCTTGGGGTCTCAAAGACCATGGCAATGGAATGACAATTCTACCAGGTCCCACTATACTAGAAAGGTTTTGAAGATAGGTTCAGGGACAGACTACACCTGTTGTCTAAGCCTTGGCAAATATGGAGAGGTCTATAACCAGAAACACATCTGGTTGTTAGATTTCTCAGGCATAACCCCTCCATAAGACGGTCTGCCAAGGTGTAGCAGGATTGTTATCTGTGTTGTTGAAGAGACTACCTGCAAAGACAGAGTCACAGATTTCTGAAGAATGCTTTCAGGTTTTCCTTTTGCTGGGGCCCTATGCCATTTGTTAGAATGCTTGCTGCCTGATTCCTTCATCCCAGCAGTGTTGACAGTTAGTGTAGATAACCACGCAATTGTTTGGTCACTGCTGTGGCAAAAGAAACGGGATGGTTGTACCACGTCCAGTTTTCCCACAATGTAGAGACACAAGGATGCTTTTACTCTTACCCCTATCTCTGTAGTATTTAGAAATAGAAGGAAAACTCATCCAACCCCCCTCATTTTTTAACAGGAAGAAACTGGGAGTCCGGAGATTATATGCATTACCGAATTTGAGCCTCACAACAACCTTGGAAAGCATGTACTTGCTTGTATCATTCTACCAATTTTGCTGAGGAACAAATTGAAACCTAGTAAGGTTAAATGACTTGTCCAAGGTCACATTGTTAGCAGTAGAGCTATGATTCAGACCCAAGTTTCTAACACATATTATTTGTGCGACCTTTGGAAAGTCACTTAAGCTCACTGAGCCTCTGTTTCCTCATCTGTTAAAAAAAAAGTAGATGACATTTCCTGTAATGTCTATATCTCAGACTTTTGTGTAGCTCAAATGAGATACATTAAGCAAATGGGATATATTATTTATTTAAAATAAATAATCACTTATTATTTGCAGTCTTTAAAGGACTATATAGATATCAGTTGTTATTAATTGTGCAATACCACACCACTTTTGATTATTCACTCATTCATCTATTTATTCATTTATTTGTGTTGTTGTTTTGGGTCATTCACTCATTTGTTTGCTTATTTTTTTTTTCTTTGTTTATTGCAGTACTCTGGATTTGTGATTTCATGACTGTAGGGCATTCCCCAGAGTGGAAACTTCCCTCACAGATGGGAAATTTTTTTGTAATATATAGTTTTAGAGACTTGCCTGGAAACTGAGCACCTAAATGACTAACCCATGGTCACATAGGTAGGCAGAACTTGGGTCTTGGAATCTTTCTGACTCCAAAGGCCTATGCTCTCTCCATTAGGCCACATTGTCTCTCTGCCTTTCGATATGAGGAACTACCTAGTTGTGGATCATCCAGAAATACTTTAAATTATCTTCTGTTTTTCCTTATTCTAACTTTTATTATTGAACCATTTGTCAACCTCCAATTGATCCTGAAGGCAGAAAGCAAAGGGAATGAAACTCAGATTGGTTAACTAAGCTATTCACTCATAAGTCTGGTTTGAAAAATAAAATAAAAAACTCGACCAGAAAAGATATTGAAATTATGGGATAAAATGAAATTTGGGGATTGATATTTATTCCTTTATCTGTTTTCAACAATCACAAACAATTCAAAATGGATAGAACTTTAATAAATACCCTTAGGGCAAAAAGAAAATCTATTTCTTCATTTTCAGATTTTTATGGGCTCTTCTTACCATGATTATACTATGTCCATTTGGTGGAATTACAAGGTTTTCTTTTCTAGTGACCACCAGAGAATAGGACTAAGGTCTTAGTCTACCCAGGACCTCGAGAACCCAAACACCATGGTCTCCCCATTCTGGTCAGAACCAGTGATGATCTGAGGCTGGATTAGGCCTCCCCAGGCCAAAGAAGACAGAAATACAATCATTGGGTTGCTCTAACTCTAAAGAGTTTAGTCTTGAACCTATACAATTTGAATGGATTGTGATTGACCCTCAGGTTTTTGTTTATACGTACATACATGTTGTTGAGTTGTTTCAGTTGCGTCCAACTCTCTGTGACCCCATTTGGGGTTTTCTTCGCAAAGATACTGGAGTGGTTTGCCATTTGTTTCCCCACCTCATTTTACAGATGAGGAAACTGAGGCAAGGAGGTTTCAGTGACTTGTCTAGGGTTACACAGCTAGTGTCTGAAGCCAGATTTGAAATCAGGTCTTTCTGACTCCAGGATGGGCACTCTATCCATGGTGCCACCTAGCTGCCTCCAACATGCATATATACATACATATGTTTCCATAGTAGCTATCTTTTATATAAAGCTTTAAGGTTTGCAACTTGCTTTACAAATACTTGATCTTCAAAACAACCTTGAGAGGTAGGTGCTATTACAATCTCCATTTTACAGTTAAAGGAACTGAGCAGACAGAGTGTAAGTGACTTGCCCAGGGTCACATAGCTAGCAAGGCTGAATTTGAACTCAGGTCTTTCCGACTCCATGGCTAACCCTTTAATCTACTACACCATTTTCAATATTGCCTTTCAATAATTCATGCTGCTGTCCTCAAATGCTAATTCCTTGTGTTTTAGAGCGTTAGGCTTTGATAGACACCTTCATTTTAATATATGAACCCTGGAAATCATCCATATTCTCCATTTTGTTGCTGTCTGGCTCCTAAGACAGTGAGAATCTGGAAGCCTATGTTTGCTGGGAATTAGGGGCATCCCTCCAACTTGATAATAATGTGTACAGTTGCCATACGTATAGACTGCCTTAAAATTTGTGCGTAAATCAGTTTCAAAACCCTAAATCTCTTTTTCCCTCATTGCCTTTCATGGTAATTTCAGCAATGCTTTCAAAGGGTCTCACAACCACTAGTCTGCCAATCAGCTGTCTATGTTCCCACCTATCATCTGTCACAGGCACAAACATGGTTACTGTGAATATAGGCATCTGATCATCACCCTCTCATATTGCAAAGAATCCTCTTGAAAACAACAAAAAAATATACATCTCATCAGTGGTCTTCCTGCTGCGTAAACTAGGATTTTGTGAACTGTGTTATTATCATAGATACACCCCGCCTCCCCTTACCTGTAATGATCTGCTTTCTTTCAATCCAAACTCTTTGTTTCAATCCAAAGTGACTTTTTTCTAAGTACATAAAATGGGTTCTACAATTTCTACTCTGTTTCTGTAATTTTCTTCTAAGCATATATGAATCCAGATCACACCCTCCCCTCCCCCATTTATTTAGCTTTAAAAAGTTGGGGGAGGGGACCAAACAGTTTAATTTGATAGTCATATGGAAACACCTTATATTGAGTAAACAATGCTGAGCTTGGAGTCCAGGTATAGAATCAGTTCTACCATTCACTAGCATTATAATTTTGAACAATTACATTCACCTCAGTTTCCCTATCTCTAAAATGAATAGGTAGGAATAGTTGATCTCTAAGCTCCTGGCTATCTCTAAAATTTGATCATTCTAATGCAAGCAGTTTCTCGATAGTGTGAAGTGCCTTTTTTTAAATGAGAGAGTTTGGTGATAAAAATATGTGATATTCTTTTGATTTTGGTTTCAAATTCTTAAAAACAAAGCAAACATTGGAAATGTATGTGCAAGATATAAATCAATGGAAATATATAGCATTATTTTGTATTTTTGTTCCCCCAACAAATGAAATAGTGCAACCTCTGTTTTAAAAACATATGTGCTCCCAAACCCAAGTTAGGACATTTCTATAAAGCTCTACATATTTAATTTTTGCAACAGTGTATACTTTTATTGCTGCATGTTTATGAATGCATAGTTCTCAGTGTTATAAGGTCTTCATAAATAAATCAACCTCCTTAGATCAGCATGTGTCGAATAACAAGGCAGCAGCCACCCCAGCAGATGGATGCATTTTTAATTAGTCAATCAGTTGCTGTCCTTTGGTTCGGGAATTCTCTTGCCAGTTTTAACAAAATTTTCAAAAGGCTGGAATAAAATAAAGGCAATCTCAAAATCGCAGGTTCCCTAAAAGAATGCTGTCTCTCAACACTTTGATAGGTCATTCATTCGGGTTTTGTATAGCTCTAAACTAAACTTAACTCTATTGGATGAGGGGAAAAAATAAAAGTAAATTGGGGGGAGGGAATTGTAATAAATGAAATTATTGTCAGTGACCTGTTTGTTTGATTTTTTTTTCTGATCTAAAATCAGTTGAGCAGGCCTGTATAATCCAAATTAATTCAAGCTTCTTCTGTAATGTTATAAAGAAAGAATACAGAATGACATTATGGTGCTGTTTTGAGTTTGTGTTATTCTGTCCCATAAATTTAGAAGAAGAAGCTATTACAAAAAATGATTCTACAAAAATGGGAAGGAAAATAATATTTCTACAAGAAAGTCAGATGCAAAATTGGGGTTGGTGGGGGGAAGGAGGTAAAGTGTTTATTGAATATGTCTTGATGTTTTAGTGACTGGTTATTTTTCAAGGAAAATTGTAAGGTTTATTAAACTATTCCTATATATACATACATACACACAAACATGCATACATAAAGAAAAAAATGGAGAATTGAGGATAATTATCTGGATAATTAAGGCACTAAGCGCTTTCATCTGAAATATACAGATAATTGAGATGATAATTTTGTTTTTCTCATTATACCATTTCTCATTTTGTGTATAGATTAATTCTAACATACCATAGGCCTTCCCCAAACACAAATACGACATGTAAAAGATATGGCTACACAACCATTGGTTTGTAAAAGATCGGAGGCTTTCAGCGGACTGGAAGCTCAACACAAGTCAACAGTGTGATTTGAGAGCCAAAAACCTAATGTAGGGTTCAACTACATTAAGAGAAGGATAGTGTCAAAGACAAGGAAGACAGTAACCCAAACTTATTCTCCTCTGGTCAGACCATATGTGGAATATTGTGTCCAGTTCTGGGTGTGGCATTTCAGGAAGGGCTTGCATAAACTGGTGCTTAACCAGAGGATGGTCAGTCAGTTAGCCAGTCAATAAACATTTGTTGAGCACTTACTATGTGTCATGGCCTATTCCAGATGATGGAGGTAGAAAAAAGGTGAAAGATAGTCCTTGTTCTCTCCCAAGGAGCTCACAGTCTAATGGGAAAGACAACATGTAAACAATTACGTACGAACAGGCTATCAGAAGGATAAATTGGAAATAACAGTAAAAAGCCTTGGGTTAAGGCTATATGAAAATTTGTTGAAGGGACTCAGTATAAAGAAAATAGGATTAGGAAGAACATGATAGATGCCATCAAGCATCA
This sequence comes from Trichosurus vulpecula, assembly GCF_011100635.1. Classification (NCBI taxonomy): domain Eukaryota; kingdom Metazoa; phylum Chordata; class Mammalia; order Diprotodontia; family Phalangeridae; genus Trichosurus; species Trichosurus vulpecula. The sequence goes on along the minus strand of NC_050576.1, from coordinate 278,288,910 downwards.
GAAGGACTTTCATGTGGAAGATACATAAGCTTGGTCCTCTTTGTACCAGAAGAGCTACAAGTAAGGAAAGAGGATTTAGACTTGAGAAAAAAGCTTCCTAACCATCCCAAAATGGAATTGGCAGCATTAGGAGCTAGGGGATTTTTCACTCTGTAGAGGTTTTTAAGCAAAGGTTATAAGATCATTTGTTGATTTGATTGTAAAAAGGATTCTTTGTTCAGGTATAGGTTGAAATTGGTGGCCTCTGAAACCCCTTCCAAATCTGAGATTCTGTGATTCTAAGGAGTGATAATATTCCAGGAAGGGGGAAAGTATATACAGGTATTTTATGTGGAGTATTCAAAATAAAATAATGTCATTTTGTGTGGCATTTTCAAAATACTATTACCAAACCCATTTGCCTGGATAGACAGCTTGTGTAAAGAGATAGTTAGAGATAAGGTTGGAGATTGTGCTATGAGTCAGATGATTAAAGATCTCAAATTTCAGATGAAAAAGTAGGGAGTGGTGAATCATCAAAGATTTTTTTTTGTTTGAATAGATAATATGTATAAAGCAGTATCATGGAGAGATTAATCTGTCAGTGATATATAAGAAATATTGAAGAAGGGAAGATTATTAAAAGAATCATGGTATAGGACAACAGAGATCAGTTTGATACAATTTGAAATGACAAAAAGAAAGCCAGGGAGTAACATTTAGTCAATTGAAGAAAGGTTAGGGCTAAACTTCATATCTCTTTCTCAAGAGGTCATGGATTGAAGCCATGGGAGTGGACACGATCTCTAAGAAAAAGAAAGTAAGAGTGGCAGAGACGAAGGACCGAATCTTAGGGTACAAACACATTGAGAGCTTGAGAGGAGAAAGTAAAATTATTCAAGGAGAAAACTCAGGTACATGAAGATAATGTCAAATCATAGAAACCAAGGGAGAAGAAAACTTCAAGGAAGGGAAGCATTGAAGGCAGAGAAAGAAAAGAAATAAAGAAAAATGAAGGCAGAGAAAAGTCCATACAATGTGGCATATAGGAGGTCATTGATCACTTAGGAGAGAACAGTTTCTGTGGAATAATTAAGGTCAAAGACAATTTGTAGTGGGCTAAAGAGTGAGTGACACAAGACAGCATGGCAAAGTAGATGGAGAACTGACCTAAGAGCCAGGAAAGCCTGGGTTCAAGTCCCACTTCTGACATATACTTTAGAGTAGTCATTTATCTTCTCAGTGTACCTATTCAACTCGCTAAGACTATAAGTTGCCTCATAGGCACAAGTCTTTATTAATAATGGAAGTTCTTTACCTGAAACTCCAAACATCAATGAAGTAATGTCTGTTTTAAAAAAAATGTGGCGTGGATAATAGGAAACTGAGACAGTGTATATAGACTACGCTTTCAAGAAATTTGACCATAAAAGTAAAACAATTGATAAACTGGCAGCTTAAAAGGGTATCGGGGTCAAGGGAACTGATTTCTAAAGATCCGAAGCAATATTTTTTTTGTTATATAAAACTTGTCATCCCTTCTCTTTGCCAACTTTCCTTAATTTTCAAAAATAATTTTTTTAGCTTATATGTCATCTAAATAAAATGTAGAATGTATTGAAATTTTATGGGAACACACAAACAAATATGAAACTTACAACAATATAATCCACACACATATTTATTAATTGATAAAATTTTTTATACTTTTAATATTTGTAAGTTTTCATTATTATTGTTATTAAAATTTATTCTTAGCTTGTTTGATGGAGTTCAGATAGCAGCAATTTGGGGACAAGTCCCTAATCTTTTTTATTTTTATTACATTTAATGTTGTGTGAACTAGTGCACAGGTGGATAAATTAATGGCTTTTGGGAAGTTAAATAAAAATGTTGGAATGTAAACTCTTTTCCTGAAGATTTTCTGGAAGCATACTTAGTATAGCTCCAGTAGCAGATAGGCTAACATGGTATGCATGTATGTACCTCTGAATATATACTTCATCCTTATCCCCATGTGACTGTGATTTTAACTTCTGTGAAGTCTCTATATTTTGAATGCATTGCACAGAATTTGGAAATTAGGAATACCAGGTGTGGCATCATGTAATAATATTTTTTGTTATTAGATTTTAATGGATTATTATTTTTATAAGTATGATAGCCTTGTTTCTCAAAACAAGGTCCTGCTTATCATATTGCTGTTGAATTTTTTTCCAGCCAAAATATTCATCAAGATTTTTTTCCTTTATAACAACTACAACAGAAAACCACATTTCACACAAATAAGATAAAACAAGTAACAGCAAAATTTGGATTGCCTTGTTTCATGATTGAGAAGTGTTTTTCCAGAGACAAGACACAAGATTTTCAATTTGAAAAGCTTATTTCAATGTACTATAAGAAGACAAGTCTACAAGACAAGACCAAATAGTTACCTTATTGGTTCATATTTAGAAACACCTAGATCTTAAGCGTATTAGAGTTGCTTCTATAAATCAATCAAGTGATTAATACGAAGATCTTTATTTTCTTCTTTCATGAACAGGGAGGATGTTACTTAAAATGAGAAACATCAAAATATTATTTAGTAAATTTATAATCCATAGCCCTAACTTTTTCATTAGTACAGTCACTTCATCCTTCTACACCAAAGTATGAGTTTGAGTACCTGACAATGGTTCATCTATAAAAGATTCCGGCAAATGCACACATTTCGGGATGAAATTTTTTGTTGTAAATGAATCTGCTTCATCTTTATTATCATCACTAAGAAGAATTTAGTTTCTTTAATTAGCTCACATACACTTGAAAGCAATAGCTTTTTTTCAAACCACTTGAAAGCAATATCTTTTTCTAAGGTTATACATGTGGCCTGTGTCTCACAATCATATTGTTGCACAGTTTTGTAGTCTTCCTTTTAATGGATAGCTGGTTTTTAAAAATGTATTTATGATTCTCAAAACACCTTGAAAAATGGAATGTATCTTTTCATTCATATTTTCCAAAACAAGTGATTATGGATAAAATGTCTATGTGTCCAACTTGTATCAGGGAGTCACATTTTTAACTGAGATGATATGTATAATTTACACTACAACTACCGTTTTATCAGAAATAGACTTTTCGTCATTATCATTAATGATTATATATTTTTATTTTATTGACACTTTTGCTTTTACATCACTATCATTTCCAAACATATTTCACTACTTTCCCTTGCCTAGCAAGTGATCACTTTTAACAAAAAATATAAGAAAAAGAAATGGAAAAATCCCACTAGTCTAGCAAAACTAATCAACATAGCAACTGAGTCTCAGAATAATTGTCATGTTCCACACCTATATTTTCCACCTCTTTAAAGCGTGAAGGGTGAAAGAGTGAAGTGGAAAGGGTGAAGGTGAATTTTCTCATCTCTTCTTGGTGAAGCATTGTCATAATAGTTACAATGCTGAGTTTTATTTAATTTAGACTTTCCATTTACATTGTTGTAGTCATTTCTTCACTCTGCATCAGTTTATATAAGTCTTCTCATGTATCTTTGAATTATTTATATTATTCATTACTTCCTCTAGCACATTAATAGTACATTATATTCATGGGTCACAATTTGTTTTGCCATTCTTCAGACAAAAGAAATCTACTTTGTTTCCAGTTTTTACTATTATAGAAAGTGCTACTATGAAAATTTTGCTGTATATGGAGTATTTCTTTATGTCTCTGATCTTCTTGTGGCATACACCTAACAGTGGGATCTCTATGTCAAAGGCATAGATATTTTTACCCACTTTTAGAAAAACATCATTCTAAATTGCTTCCTAGTTTGGTTGGATCAATTACAACTCCACCAATTGGGTATTGGTGCAAGGAGTCACATGTTTAACTAGGGCTTATAGACCCACATTTTATACTGACTTTGGCTCCCATTAGCCCAAAGCCCAATACAAATCTCCAAACATTATGTCATTTCCATCAAAAAATATAAATTATTTTGAAAACTTCTTTTGAAGTGTCACAGTCATTGATAGCTTTGCAAAGTAACAAACATTCCCAATATTAGTTTCACAGCTCAGTGAGAGTATGTAAGGAAATGAGGGTCTTTCATTACATCACTCTTTCCTCTACAGTGGAACCAGTTGAAAGTACTTTGTATATGATTTACTAGTGTTGCATCAATAGCTACAAGTAGGATCAGTGTTTTTGCTGTCTTATAAGGCTTTTTATGCTTAAGCAACTTTAACCAATGCAAGCAATACTTTTGATATTGTAGACATGGTTTCCAAAAAAGTTGGTTTTGCTTATTGAAAACTAGAATTTTTTCTAAAAAAATCTTGCTTTGAAACATATTCTGGACATAAACTTAAAATGCCATTTTAATTTATTAATTTTAATACTAGTGGTATCCATACCAAAAGACTCAGCAGTCTTTCTTTTCAATCAATAATATTCTTTTTGAATCCAAATGATAACTATAATGGATTGTATTTTGGGTTTGGTCTTTTTTACTTTAAGACTTTATATTTCAAATGTTTAAATGTCTGTTATCTTTGTGTGTATTATTTCAGTTTTGCCAGTGGATATTTCCTTAAAATGAGTAATCTATTTTTCCATGATGAAGAAACAAGTGTATATGTGTAATATATATTTCAAAATTAGAGGTAATAGAAATTAAGATAAGTAAGTTTAAATTTATTTTTTAAATGTAAAAGGATTCTCTCTGACCACTAGAGTGATTTCAGTTTTTTTAGTTGCATTTAAAAAAATCAGTTCCTTATATTGTACATACTAAAGTAAATGCCACTAAAAATATAACACAGAAATATTGCTGCACTTTACACAAAGATTGGTTAACTTCAAATTTATGTACTTCAAGTTCAGCCATAAGAGCTCACAATTCATCTGTCTCATAAACCCAATGTAGACTGATGTTCATGGTGGCAGATTACACTCACACTGAGGTTTGATTCATGATATATTGTTTAACCTTTTTCGAGCATACCAAATCAAATAATTATTGCAGTATACTCACTATAATTTGGGGTTTACCTTGTTCATTTTAGAAGGGAGAAGATGGAGAAGAAGAGAAGAAGATGGAGAAGAAGGAAAAGGAAAAAGAGAAGAAGGCGGAGGACAAGGAGGAGGAGAAATAAGAGAAGAAGAAGAAGAAGAAGAAGAAGAAGAAGAAGAAGAAGGAGGAGGAGGAGGAGGAGGAGGAGGAGGAGGAGGAGGAGGAGGAGGAGGAGATGAAGAAGAAGAGGAAAGAAGAAGAGGAAAGAAGAGAAGAAGAGAAGAAAGAAGAAAAAGAAGAAAGAATAAGAAAAAGAAGCAAGAAAAGAAGAAAGAAGTAAAAGAAAGAAGAGAAGGAGGAGGAAGAAGAAAAAGAAGGAAGAAGAAGATGGAGAAGAAGATGGAGAAGGGAAAGGAAAAAGAGAAGAAGGAGAAGAAGGAGGAAGAGGAGAAGAAGAAGAATGAAGGAGAAGAAAGAAGAGAAAAAAGAAGAAAAAGAAGAAAGAAGCAAAAGAAAGAAGAGAAGGAGGAGGAGGAAGAAGAAGAGAGAAGAAGAAGAGGAACAAGAAGAGGAAGAAGGAGAAGGAAGAAGAAGAAGAAAGAAGGAGAAAAGGAAAAAGAAGAAGGAAGAAGAAGGAAGAGGAAGAAGAAGGAAGATGATGAAGAAGAAGATGAAGAAGAAGGAAGGAAGAAGAAAAAGGAGGAAGAGGAAGAAGAAGGAAGAAGAAGAAGAAGAAGAAGGAGGAAAAGGAAGAAGGAGAAGAAGAAGAAGAAGAAGAAGAAGAAGAAGAAGAAGAAGAAGAAGAAGAAGAAGAAGATGACGACGACGACAACAGCAGGCCAAAGACTGGAAAAAATAGAGTCCTGCAAAACACTGTTTTTGCGGGGATGATATAATTTTGGTCCTCTTTCTTTCAAGATGAATCAGAATATATTGAGATGCCAATGTTACCTGTGTCCTTAGTGCTCTTAAATTTGTTCCACTTCTTAGGGGGGTAAGCATTTGGGATCTCTACAAACAAAAGGAAGGAGATCTTCATAGGTGCCTCTAGCCACTGGCAGCTGGAAGGGAAGGTCTTAGGTATTTGGTCAGGGAAGAAGAATTCTTTGTTTCTTGGATAAGCCAGTCTGCCCATAGTATAATCTTGAGTTCCGTAGAGGAATGGCTTTCAGCAGTTATGGACCTCCATTATGGAATGTTTCATGTTTTATTAGTCCCTCCATGTGTCTACACATTGAAAATTAAACAGAATCTTAGATGCTTTCTACTTTCGAAAACTTTACAAAAAATAATTTTCATTATAAAGTAATTTGTTCTAAGGTTTTTATCTGTACATACACATATCTGAAAGGATGAACCCATATTCTGAAAGTAGCACTACCTTGCTACTCTTCAGCCATATAGATTCTTTGATTAAGAATTCATTATTGTGGTTATATACTAGGGGGAGAAAAGCTGCTTTCCATCAGTAGAATTGAATGACAACATAAATTCTGTATCATTTTTGGCTAAAAAGAAGCTTTGCCAGATGCAGAAAATATGAGTCTTAAATGTAACTTGCCATACTCCTTTAATGGACTTTTAGTGCCTGACTTTATAGCCTAAGTATTGATACAATATCCCAAGGATTTCAGAAATTTTAATGAAACCTGTACTGTAACTTATCTAAAAGATTCTTCTATTTCTCCTTTTAGTTAGCTCTGTGAAAAAGCATGTGCATTGCTTACTGAAAATTAATTTTTCCACATTATTTCCCACTTTAAAAAACCATTTAATTCCAATAAAATTCTTTATGTTGGGTGGTATTATAAAACAACATAATTATACATTATTAAAATAATATTTCTTTAGTTCCATGGGCCCACTAAAGAGAACATTACAATCTGATATTTAAACATATTAATCTGAGTATTTAATAAGCATAATTAAACTTAGGCAGATATTTCTATCTGCTGATGAGATTATAAAATAAAGACAGGGGCTTGTGGACATTTGAACAATTTCTTAGGGGTCTACTGTAATACATTTCATTGTTTTCATTTGTGTGACCCTCATCTTATTTTCCCTCAGGTTCCCAATTCATCTAATTTGGAATAAATAGTGTGCAGAGCCTAATAGTGATGTGTGCCAGGTAGAGTCAGAATCCAATATGTCTGAAAGGTTCAATGGATTTATTTTGCATAGACCATTGACGTTGTTCTAGCTAGAATAAGAAGAAAGAGGCACCTTGAGGTAGTGCTTCTGGATTGAGGAAAAGCCTACTTTTCAATCCTACTTCTGACACTTAATAGCTGATTGACTATGGGAAAGTTAATTAATCCCTTTGGGCTTTAGTTTTCATATCAGTAGAATGTAAAGTCAGAGGTTTCTTTTTTTTATATCTCCAATTATTTATATCTCCAATACACAGCACAATGTCTACACACAGTAAACACTTACAAATGCTTGTTGATTAATTGACTAATTGATCTGTGAGATGGAGATAATAGTACTTGCAGTATATAATTCTTGAAGTAATAATACAGAGCATCTGTAAATCTTAAAATATACATAAATGCCAAGTAGTAGTAGTGGTAGTAGTAGTAATAGCAGTAGTGAGAGGAGTAGTAGTAGTAATAGTAGTAGTAGTAGTAGTAGTAGTAGTAGTAGTAGTAGTAGCAGCAGCAGTATAGTGATGTCATTTTGCTCTTCTTCGAGAATGAAGGACAACAGCCAATCAACCAACCAGTAGTAGTAGTAGTAGTAGTAGTGTTGGTGGTGGTGGTGGTGGTGATAGTTGTAGTAGAAGTAGTAGTAGTGGTAGCAGTAGTAGTATGGCAGTGGTAGTAATAGTAGTAGAAGAGTAGTAGTAGTACTAATGGTACTATTGGTTGTGGTAGTAGTAAAGTAGTAATGGTGATTAGTGGTGGTGGCAGTGGTGTTGGTGGTGGTATTTCTAGCTACTCAATTGATGAAATCTTACAAGTGTGTCTGATTTCTCCTTCTTACTCTTAAATAAGATCTGGATAATAACGTGATTGCTGAAATTTACATAGCACTTTATCGTTACATATTATCCTTTCACATACATTATCTTTTCATATACATTATCTCATTTGAGCCTCAGAACATCACTAAGCAGTAGTTGGTTAAAGGCATATATTACCCTTATTTTAGAGCTAAGAAAAGGCAATTCTCAGAGACTTTAAGTAAATCTGCTCAAAGTCACCCAGTTAGTGTGTATTAGAGACAGAATTTCAGCTAAAGTCTTCCAATCCCAAGCCTAGTACCCACTATATCATGTAGCTTGTAATGTCATAATTACTGAACTTATGTGCCCATTTCCATACTGAATAGTTCCTAAGCTAATTATCTACAAAGTCTTTCTACTACACTCAGCAAAGGATTACTTTTGTGCTGATTATAACAGACCTACCTGAGGCTTTGTAGTATTTTGTACAGCTCTTTAGACTTGTCCATTCAGTGATGTATTCTGGCTTCCCTAGAGGAAGAAAGCTCCTTGAGCGTAGGTAGGCATCATGCATCGCTCACAGTACAAGCATAGTGCCTTTTACTTCATAGATCTAGATAAGTGTTTGACCAATGAATGGATAGATGTCAATCAGCCTTTCATTCTTAGCATAATACCAGATATACAACCTAGAAGGACTCTTAACAAAAATAATTTAAAATTAACAAAAATTTGCAATACAGAATATGATATTCCACTTTATAACAATTTATAGCTATACGTCCACCAGTGGGTTAATGTATATCTTAGTTCTAACAACAGCAGTTCCAGATAAATCATGCACATCTAATAAATTCTAACATACCAATATGCCCAAATTGGTTAGTTTTTTCTGTCTTTTCTATTTGATTTTTCTCCAAGTATAAAGTGTACAGGCAAGTACATTAGAAAATCACCAAATCTCAGTTGGAAAGCATCTCAAAAGTCATCCAGTTCACTTTATGCTTGAGCCAAAGAACGTCTCTAATAAGTGATCATCCTACCTCTCCTTGATGCGTTCCAGTGGTACATCTTGAGACAGTGCATTCTCTTTTTGGAGAGGAGAGCTCTAATTGTCAGGGATTTCTTTCTTATTTGAGTCGCACTAAAACCTCCAGTTCCTCCCAGTTCTGTCCCCTGGGGCCATATGACAACCTTTTACACACTGGAAAAATGCTCTCATGTCCCCCATATGTCTTTTCTTCCTCAGGCTAAACAGCCACATTTCCTTGAAAAGGGCTGCTTCCCATCATGGCTATCTTTGTATGGACCACAAATCCAACATCCGGCACTGAACATTCCCCAGATTGTGTAGCTTTTCTCCTCTTTTAGACTGTCAGTTCCTATGTGGCCTAAGATGCCATATAATTCTTTGTAGAGTGTCTAGCACCATCCCTTTTCTGGAAAAAAATCCAAACCCCCAAATCTTAGCTACATCTGGCCCTCTTGCTCCCCTAGGTTTCTGAGTAAGTACCTCCCATTTTAGAAGAGAAGGAAGAGGAGGGTAAAGGAAAGGGAGGGGAAGGGAAAGCGAGCAGATGGGGAGGGAAGGGAAAGTTCTAAAGAGCATCAAATTTTCTCAGTACAAAAGAAGAATAGGTCTTGCTCCATGCCATATAGAATAGATTTGAAAAAAAAAAACAATTCCCATACAGTATGCTCACTTTTTTTCAATTCAATTATGAACAAACAAACACTTGCATACTGTGGGTAAAGTAATATAGAGTATGTATGGGAATAGAGTTTAGTCTATACAAGACAATTATAAAGTATTGTAAGGTTGTATTGTTATATTTGTCCATGATGTAAATATGTAGAATGAAATCCATTTCAATTTGCAATGAGTTATTGATATCATGGTTACTAAGACACATTTCAGGAACCCTGAAGAAGATATATCTGAATTTCCATATGGGAGCACAGTCTCACTACTGGCTATCTTTCCAGTCAATAGAGAAAATTCTCTATTAATTTGCAGAAACAAAAATAGCAGTCTAGGTAAAATAAAAACAGAACCAAACCATTGACATAAAATATCATAGTTATTCAAATAAAAACAGAACCCCATTCCTTTATTTCCATATTATATGGCTACTTCTTGGTCAACTTGCACTGCTAGCTTAGGAAATGAGAGCGCATCTTTGCAGGTCAGGCTGTACCCACTGGAATTCTTTCATTCTTAAAGACAGATGACGTTCCCATTGTTTCATATGCAGTCATGTATTGGCCAGGAATAGGATTCCCTTAGATGTACATTATGTGGCTCCCAGAAGACACTGCCAGATATAATTAGAAATGTATGATTTGTGAAAGGAAGCTCTTTACACTCTGGCTCTTAGTGAGAGTAGAAACCGCATCGGGGGTGCATATTTTAGGTTGTTAGCCTAGATAGTTCTCTTGAGCTTACAACTCCTGAACTAGACAACTTAGCCATCAGAGCAAGTGATTAAATGGAACTGTGCCTAACAATCATCCCAACCCTGGTTTTGCCACGTATGCCACAATGTCTCAGATCACCTTCCAGGTTGTCGGAAAACTTCCTGATTTTTTTTTAAGATCAATCTATGCTTACATCAAGTCTTTATGGACCAACAGCTATAAGTTCAGCATTAATACATCTTCCATGTCCCATACCAGGTCACTGTCTTGTTGGAGAAACAGGGCCAATGTGTAAAAAGAGAAAGAAGATGAAACAGCATTAAAGAATTAATTTTGATTCTCTTGAAACAGAAAAACATATGAATATCTTACAGGCACTTTGAGGAGAAGAGGGGACTGTTGTGAAATCAAATGAACAAGAACAAGGTGTCCTAACGGCAAAAAAGGCTGAAATTGTTCACTTATCTAAGACATTTGTACAATTTGGTAAATCTGGCTTAATTGTCATTTCATTCATTAAGATGATTGCTTAAAATGAATGTCTGGGATGCAAATGGAGATGAGGAGATGGAGACATTAGACTTTATTCTGAGTCTTTGGCCAGCTGTCCATGTGAGAGATTCTGGGCACCCATGTACCCCTGATTGGCCTGTATTGTTCCCATCTTCAAGAAACAGTGCAATTGCGCTAACACAATTTACGAGGTCCAGCAACATCTGGCGGCGTTTGGCACCCTCACTTAACATTTGATTGTCACTCTGTGTCAAAGGATGAATGTGCCTTGACTGCCTGTTAGAGTGTGCGATAATGAAGCCTGTAGTCATGACTGTTGGGGGTTGGGGGGGAAGGGAGGAAAGCCCAGCATTCTTTGGGCCTTCCCATCCAATGAAGGGGAGGGGGCCTCAAAGCAGAACTCGTAGGATGCACAAAAGTGCTGATGCCAGACGGACTGACACGCTGCGGGCGGTTCTTGACATCTCCTGGCTTTTGGCTGTTGTTGGTTGTGATTTATGTCACCCTCATGATGGATGACTTTCAGATCTTTCCCATTATATCATATCTGTAAGAAATCCCCTCCTGGTCAAATGCCTTTTTGTTTTCCCTACTCTGAACCACAGATGGCATCTGCCCACGCAACCCCATTGTTTGGAGACCACAGAGAACTTCACCATTCTTCTGGAAGCAGTCTCGTGATTGAGTTGCTGGTATTCAATTAAGACTTGAAATTATGGCTTTGGGCAGTTTGACTATTTTTTTAACTTTTTTTGCAAAGAGTAACATGCTGCCCATTGAGGAATATTATGAGGTGTCACAACTACATTTCAGTAAGAGGTAAAATGAATGAGGCTGCAGACAAAATAGTAGCAAATGGTAGCTTTTGGCTTCTTCTACTGTTTATTTCTTTTACAGAAAGGACATCCCTTTCATTGCTAAAGCTTTCCCAATAAAAACAATGGCAACAAATGCACCTCTCATTCAGAGTCAGAAAAGCTGGTTTTTGGATAGTGCTCCAATGTCCTTTACATATGTCATTTCAGTCAAACCTCTGGAAATTCATGGTCATTTTTACAACATGCTTACAGCTTCATGTATGTCAGGATACTCATTCATACTATCCACAAGTTAGACATATATGAGCTGGTAACCTATCCATAAAAATTTAATTAATCTATCATTTATTTCTATTTTCTTTTTTCTGCTTTCTTGCCTCCTTCCTTACTCCTCCCTTCCTTTCTCTATCCTTCCTTCTTTACTTTTTTCTTTTTCTTTTCCTTTCTTTCTTTGTTCCTTTCTTTCTTTCTTTTTCTTCCTTTCTTTCTTTCTCTTCTCTTCTCTTCTCTCTCTCTCTCTCTCTCTCTCTCTCTCTCTCTCTCTCTCTCTTCCTTCCTCCCTCCATCCCTCTCTCTTTCTTTCTTTCTTTCTTTCATTCTTTCCTTCCTTCCTTTTTATTTGATTTTCTAGCTTTTTTCCCTTTCAGTTTCCATTTCTTCCTTTTCACTCAGTAACATAGATTTTGCCTACCTTATTTAGGAAGCATTTTTTTCCCCTCTAACAAAACACTGCATATTTATGTGAGTGGGGAAAGAGGAAGAGTGTGAAACCATTACAGCATCTCATCTGACCTCTCTTTCTTGTGACTGATCGAAACCTTACACAAGCAGATGTGTGCATGTGCATGCACACACGTGCGCGCACACACACACACACACACACACACACACACACACACACACAAAATGATCGCAACCTAAGTGACAGTCTTCAGTGTTAGGGAAGACCTCCATGAAAAGATACCTGTATTAGTGTTCTGAAGTTTGGAAAACTCAAATGTCTCCAGGATCCTTAGAAAGTCTACATCTCCCTAGGCCATTTCTCACCTCCATTGTGCTTTGTAGCATGTATAAGAACTCATGCCTAATTGTGTTGATGGTTCAGACCATTTAAATAGAAGACTCTAAATGACAATCACATAAGTACCCCTGCCATAAGATCTAGGACTGACACAGAAGAAGAGGGAAATTAGTCAATTCATGACATTCTCTTCTATAACTCTTCCATTTTCAAGTAAGATGGTGATTTGGCTAATATATTCTGTCCTAATCAGAGTAGTTTAGCATATGGGCTAATACTATTCTAAGGTAGTAGGTTCATTTCTATTCAATTCAATTTTTATCAAGTGGCTGTTATTGAGCGAGGCACCAAGAGATACAAAAAATGGATAAATTGTGTGTTGGGAGGAGGTTGTGGAAGAAAGAATAAAAAACAAATATAATGAAGGCTAGAATGTACAAGTACATGAAAAACACAAAGAGTAGAGAAAGCATCGTTAAAAAGAGAATTCACTTCAAAGGCAACTAGGTGACACAGTGACTGGAACATGAGATCTGTAGTCAGAACGGCTTGAGTTCAACTTAGTCCGTAAGTCCTCATGGGCTGCATGACTCTGGACCTTTGTCTGTCTCATTTTCTTCATCAGTAAAATGGGACTAATAAAGCCTTGTTGGGAGGATGAAGAGAGATAATATTTATGGTAGCCGTTGTTGCTCTTTCTTCTGGCTACATAGATAAGGGAAGGCTCAAGGGCATTTGAGCTGGACCTCAAAAGATGGATAGGATTTCAAATGGAGCAGATTTCTTGGACATAGAGAAGGACATAAGCAAAGGGACTGAGGTTAGAAGGATGACAACCAGTACATTCAGTTGGCTTGAGTGTAGGGCATGCGGGGATAGAGAGTAATGTAAAAACAAACATCTAGGAAGATAGTTTTGAATGCCAGGTGAAGGAATTTGAACAATACTTGATATGTAAACATATATACATATACATATACATGTGTATATGTGTGTACATGCACACATACATACATACATGCACACATGTATGCATGTGTGTGTGTCTATATGCATGTATTAGAATGCATTTTGTAAAAACTCATTAAATCTGTAGAGATTCACTTATCAGTGACCACTAGCCATAATCACCACTAATTAAACAGTCACATTTATATATAGCTTTATGGCTATAAAGTCCTTCACTACATTATCTCATTCACAATCAAAGCACAACGATCAGTTAAACAAAGGAATACCTTTAAGCGTCTGTTTGAAGCAGGAATAGGATAATTCCTAAATTTGCATTAGTTCTCTGCATATATTGACCAATTATTCATTTATTTATTTCTTTTCTTTTTAGTGAGAATATCTAGGTCTTAAGAATTTGTCATGTCCTTCTGGAGAGACCCCGCTACAAGAAATACTTATAAAGCCTCTGCTAGAGAAATGAATTCAATCTGTGTGTGTGTGTGTGTGTGTGTGCGCGCGCGCGTGTGTTTTAAGATAATCAGTTGTTCTTATCCTTAGATACAAGCAGACCTATATTACTCAATATATCACAACATTCAGCTATTTGGGATATTATTATTGACAGACTTCATTAATTTGGACCCTATTGATTTAAAATTCATAATATTTAGGTGCAGGCAAGCCCAAAGTTTACCTTAACAGAAACTATGAGAAAAAAATGGTTTCTTAGGCAGTTTAAGAATGAACTAGTTTTATCATTAATCTCTTAATTACCAAATCTAGTGGCACTCCTCTGTCTACTTCATTGTCCATCCATACCACTCCCACTGACTTTGGCCGGGGTCCTCCTCTTTTACCTCTATACCCAAGGTCCTCCTCTTTTCCCTTTATATCCAAGGTCCTTCTGTTTTCCCTCTACACCCAAGGTCCTCCTCTTTCCATTCTATACCGCTATCACACTTGGCAATCTCATCTTTTCCATTGGATAGATCATTCAAAGGCTTCCTAGGTCTAGCTATGCATCTAAATGGAGCAGTGGATTGAGCAGTTGGCCTGGGCTCAAGAAGATCTGAGTTCAAATCCAGCCTCAGACACTTACTAGTTGTGTGACTTCGGGCAAGTCACTTCATCGCTATCTGCCTTAGTTTCCTCATCTGTAAAATGAAGGTAATTTTATTATCTACTTACCAAGATTGATGTTGTTGTTATTCGGTCGTTTCAGGCATGTCTGACTCTTTGTGACCCCATCTGGGGTTTTCTTGGCAAAGATACCAGAGTGATTTGCCATTCCCTCCTCCAGCTCATTTTACAAATGAGGGAACTGAGGGAAATAGGGTTAAGTGACTCACCCAGGGTCATGTAGCTAGTAAGTATCTGAGGCTGAATTTGAACTCGTCTTCTTGACTCCAGGCCTAGTACTCTATCCACTCTGCCCTAAAGTTGATGTGAGGGTCAAAAAAATAATATTGGTAAAGCGCTTAACACAGTGCCTGGCACATAGTAAATGCTAAATAAATTATAGTTATTATCATCATTATTTTTTAAATTACTGTCTTTTTATCTAGACCAATTGACTGTCTAATAGATACTTCAAATCCAACATATCTAAAACCATAATTTAGTATGTTTCCTCCCAAATCCTCACTTCTTCAAACCTTTTTTTAATTATTGTTGAGAGCACAAACGTCCTAGTCATTCTCCCAGTCAATGAGGGTCACTGCATGCCAGGCTCTGCACTAAGTCCAGTGGATACAAATATAAAAAGCAAGACCCCACTTGCCTTCAAGGAGTTTACCTTCTAATAGGAAAATATAGCTCAGGTAGGACGATAGGGAAGTGATGTCCGGGGATGTTTGGTTTTTTTTTTTTTTTTTCCGTCTAGGAGGTCACAGGCATGGTGAGTAGTCATACTAGGAATGGTTACCACAGTAAGAGGTGGAAAGTCAGGGCACTGGGGAGGGAGGTAAAGGATAGGGTGTGGCTCAATGCGAATGCAGCTTCTTGGGTCTAGGATAATTCTCCCTAGTCAGAAAAGCACAGCCCCAAAAGGAGAACTGGGAGCAACATTGAATCTACTTAAGACATCAGATCATTGACCATTCCTTAAGGCTGCTTTAGTGTTCACTGACATGTACACTAACCTTGCTTATCACAAAGAATTCATTTCTATTAATTAAAGTGTATCAGATAAGCCCCTTTACTTGACAGTTTCTTTGTACCCAGTAAATCATGTTTCCTATGCACTTGGACACTCTTTCCTTGAGAAAATAAAAAGAAAGAAAAGAAGTTATACAATTCAGATTTTTCTAGAACTCAGATTGATTTGGCTTCCAAATAGTCCATATTGATGATGTTTCATTTTGTTTACAGTGCCTTGCACTTACTAGGGGTCTCTGCAATTGAATTTATCCCTGAAACATAGAGGGAAGAGCAGCTTGGGAAAGAGATTGCCTTTCTTTCTTTCCTTCCTTCCTTCTTTCCTTCCTTTGTTCCTTCCTTTCTTTCTTTTTCCTGTCTTCTTTCTTTCTTTCTTTCTTTCTTTCTTTCTTTCTTTCTTTCTTTCTTTCTTTCTTTCTTTCTTTCCTTCCTTTTTTCCTTTTTCCTGTCTTTCTTTCTTCCTTCCTTTCTTTCTTTCTTCCTTTCTTTCTGTCTGTCTGTCTTCCTGTCTGTCTTTCTTTTTTAATCGATCAATTAATTAATTTTTAGTTTTCAACATTCACTTCCATAAGATTTTGAGTTCCAAATATTCTCCCCCTCCCTGCTCTCTCCCCACCCCAAGACAGTGTCCAATCTGATATAGGCTGTACTTATACATTCATATTAAACATATTTTCACCTTAGTCATGTTGTAGAGAAGCATACTGCTTTCCTTGCTTGATGCACAGATAACAGTATGGTCTAGCTATTTGGTGGTTTTAGTACTTGTTTCTGCTTATTATCAGGCAAGAGAAAGGTTTTTCCTTTCACCAGATCATCCACTAAAATTCACTCACTATTTTCAGGTGATAGCACCCTGAGACCCATATTTATCCCAATGAAATCCTCTCATCTCCTCCACCTTTTGAGAAAGTTTTCTAGCCATAGATTTAGCTTCTTTTCCACTATCCACTCTGCTTTGGTTGCATTCTTATCTTTTCTGTAGACTCTGGCCTTGCAAAGAACCTTTTAATTCCTTATTTGTACACACAAGGTGCCCTGCTTGTGAATTACAACATTTTCTTGATAACCATCTAAGCATATG